>NW_025547015.1:0-30004 GCF_905237065.1 Salmo salar | reverse complement strand
TGTCAGTAATTATAATGTGGCCTACCAAATGTCAGTAATTATAATATGGCCTACCAAATGTCAGTAATTATAATGTGGCCTACCAAATGTCAGTAATTATAATGTGGCCTACCAAATGTCAGTAATTATAATATGGCCTACCAAATGTCAGTAATTATAATGTGGCCTACCAAATGTCAGTAATTATAATGTGGCCTACCAAATGTCAGTAATTATAATATGGCCTACCAAATGTCAGTAATTATAATATGGCCTACCAAATGTCAGTAATTATAATGTGGCCTACCAAATGTCAGTAATTATAATGTGGCCTACCAAATGTCAGTAATTATAATGTGGCCTACCAAATGTCAGTAATTATAATATGGCCTACCAAATGTCAGTAATTATAATGTGGCCTACCAAATGTCAGTAATTATAATATGGCCTACCAAATGTCAGTAATTATAATGTGGCCTACCAAATGTCAGTAATTATAATATGGCCTACCAAATGTCAGTAATTATAATATGGCCTACCAAACGTCAGTAATTATAATGTGGCCTACCAAATGTCAGTAATTATAATGTGGCCTACCAAATGTCAGTAATTATAATATGGCCTACCAAATGTCAGTAATTATAATATGGCCAACCAAATGTCAGTAATTATAATGTGGCCTACCAAATGTCAGTAATTATAATGTGGCCTACCAAATGTCAGTAATTATAATATGGCCTACCAAATGTCAGTAATTATAATGTGGCCTACCAAATGTCAGTAATTATAATATGGCCTACCAAACGTCAGTAATTATAATGTGGCCTACCAAATGTCAGTAATTATAATGGGGCCTACCAAATGTCAGTAATTATAATATGGCCTACCAAATGTCAGTAATTATAATATGGCCTACCAAATGTCAGTAATTATAATGTGGCCTACCAAATGTCAGTAATTATAATGTGGCCTACCAAATGTCAGTAATTATAATATGGCCTACCAAACGTCAGTAATTATAATGTGGCCTACCAAATGTCAGTAATTATAATGTGGCCTACCAAATGTCAGTAATTATAATATGGCCTACCAAATGTCAGTAATTATAATGTGGCCTACCAAATGTCAGTAATTATAATGTGGCCTACCAAATGTCAGTAATTATAATATGGCCTACCAAATGTCAGTAATTATAATGTGGCCTACCAAATGTCAGTAATTATAATATGGCCTACCAAATGTCAGTAATTATAATGTGGCCTACCAAATGTCAGTAATTATAATATGGCCTACCAAATGTCAGTAATTATAATATGGCCAACCAAATGTCAGTAATTATAATGTGGCCTACCAAATGTCAGTAATTATAATGTGGCCTACCAAATGTCAGTAATTATAATGTGGCCTACCAAATGTCAGTAATTATAATGTGGCCTACCAAATGTCAGTAATTATAATGTGGCCTACCAAATGTCAGTAATTATAATGTGGCCTACCAAATGTCAGTAATTATAATGTGGCCTACCAAATGTCAGTAATTATAATATGGCCTACCAAATGTCAGTAATTATAATATGGCCTACCAAATGTCAGTAATTATAATGTGGCCTACCAAATGTCAGTAATTATAATGTGGCCTACCAAATGTCAGTAATTATAATGTGGCCTACCAAATGTCAGTAATTATAATATGGCCTACCAAACGTCAGTAATTATAATGTGGCCTACCAAATGTCAGTAATTATAATGTGGCCTACCAAATGTCAGTAATTATAATATGGCCTACCAAATGTCAGTAATTATAATATGGCCTACCAAACGTCAGTAATTATAATGTGGCCTACCAAATGTCAGTAATTATAATGTGGCCTACCAAATGTCAGTAATTATAATATGGCCTACCAAATGTCAGTAATTATAATATGGCCTACCAAATGTCAGTAATTATAATGTGGCCTACCAAATGTCAGTAATTATAATATGGCCTACCAAATGTCAGTAATTATAATATGGCCTACCAAATGTCAGTAATTATAATATGGCCTACCAAATGTCAGTAATAATAATATGGCCTACCAAACGTCAGTAAATATGTGGCCTACCAAATGTCAGTAATTATAATGTGGCCTACCAAATGTCAGTAATTATAATGTGGCCTACCAAATGTCAGTAATTATAATATGGCCTACCAAATGTCAGTAATTATAATATGGCCTACCAAATGTCAGTAATTATAATATGGCCTACCAAATGTCAGTAATTATAATGTGGCCTACCAAATGTCAGTAATTATAATGTGGCCTACCAAATGTCAGTAATTATAATGTGGCCTACCAAATGTCAGTAATTATAATGTGGCCTACCAAATGTCAGTAATTATAATGTGGCCTACCAAATGTCAGTAATTATAATATGGCCTACCAAATGTCAGTAATTATAATGTGGCCTACCAAATGTCAGTAATTATAATATGGCCTACCAAATGTCAGTAATTATAATATGGCCTACCAAACGTCAGTAATTATAATGTGGCCTACCAAATGTCAGTAATTATAATATGGCCTACCAAATGTCAGTAATTATAATGTGGCCTACCAAATGTCAGTAATTATGTGGCCTACCAAATGTCAGTAATTATAATATGGCCTACCAAACGTCAGTAATTATAATGTGGCCTACCAAATGTCAGTAATTATAATGTGGCCTACCAAATGTCAGTAATTATAATGTGGCCTACCAAATGTCAGTAATTATAATATGGCCTACCAAATGTCAGTAATTATAATATGGCCTACCAAATGTCAGTAATTATAATGTGGCCTACCAAATGTCAGTAATATCATAATTATAATATGGCCTACCAAATGTCAGTAATTATAATGTGGCCTACCAAATGTCAGTAATTATAATATGGCCTACCAAACGTCAGTAATTATAATGTGGCCTACCAAATGTCAGTAATTATAATATGGCCTACCAAATGTCAGTAATTATAATATGGCCTACCAAATGTCAGTAATTATAATATGGCCTACCAAATGTCAGTAATTATAATATGGCCTACCAAATGTCAGTAATTATAATATGGCCTACCAAATGTCAGTAATTATAATGTGGCCTACCAAATGTCAGTAATTATAATGGGGCCTACCAAATGTCAGTAATTATAATGTGGCCTACCAAATGTCAGTAATTATAATATGGCCTACCAAATGTCAGTAATTATAATATGGCCTACCAAATGTCAGTAATTATAATGTGGCCTACCAAATGTCAGTAATTATAATATGGCCTACCAAATGTCAGTAATTATAATATGGCCTACCAAACGTCAGTAATTATAATGTGGCCTACCAAATGTCAGTAATTATAATATGGCCTACCAAATGTCAGTAATTATAATATGGCCTACCAAATGTCAGTAATTATAATATGGCCTACCAAATGTCAGTAATTATAATATGGCCTACCAAATGTCAGTAATTATAATATGGCCTACCAAATGTCAGTAATTATAATATGGCCTACCAAATGTAAGTAATTATAATATGGCCTACCAAATGTCAGTAATTATAATATGGCCAACCAAATGTCAGTAATTATAATGTGGCCTACCAAATGTCAGTAATTATAATGTGGCCTACCAAATGTCAGTAATTATAATATGGCCTACCAAATGTCAGTAATTATAATATGGCCTACCAAATGTCAGTAATTATAATATGGCCTACCAAATGTCAGTAATTATAATGTGGCCTACCAAATGTCAGTAATTATAATGTGGCCTACCAAATGTCAGTAATTATAATATGGCCTACCAAATGTCAGTAATTATAATATGGCCTACCAAATGTCAGTAATTATAATATGGCCTACCAAACGTCAGTAAATATAATGTGGCCTACCAAATGTCAGTAATTATAATGTGGCCTACCAAATGTCAGTAATTATAATATGGCCTACGAAATGTCACAAATTATAATATGGTCTACCAAATGTCAGTAATTATAATGTGGCCTACCAAATGTCAGTAATTATAATATGGCCTACCAAATGTCAGTAATTATAATATGGCCTACCAAATGTCAGTAATTATAATATGGCCTACCAAATGTCAGTAATTATAATGTGGCCTACCAAATGTCAGTAATTATAATATGGCCTACCAAATGTCAGTAATTATAATATGGCCTACCAAATGTCAGTAATTATAATGTGGCCTACCAAATGTCAGTAATTATAATATGGCCTACCAAATGTCAGTAATTATAATATGGCCTACCAAATGTCAGTAATTATAATGTGGCCTACCAAATGTCAGTAATTATAATATGGCCTACCAAATGTCAGTAATTATAATATGGCCTACCAAATGTCAGTAATTATAATATGGCCTACCAAATGTCAGTAATTATAATATGGCCTACCAAATGTCAGTAATTATAATATGGCCTACCAAATGTCAGTAATTATAATATGGCCTACCAAATGTCAGTAATTATAATATGGCCTACCAAATGTCAGTAATTATAATATGGCCTACCAAATGTCAGTAATTATAATATGGCCTACCAAATGTCAGTAATTATAATATGGCCTACCAAATGTCAGTAATTATAATATGGCCTACCAAATGTCAGTAATTATAATATGGCCTACCAAATGTCAGTAATTATAATATGGCCTACCAAATGTCAGTAATTATAATATGGCCTACCAAATGTCAGTAATTATAATATGGCCTACCAAATGTCAGTAATTATAATGTGGCCTACCAAATGTCAGTAATTATAATGTGGCCTACCAAATGTCAGTAATTATAATATGGCCTACCAAATGTCAGTAATTATAATGTGGCCTACCAAATGTCAGTAATTATAATATGGCCTACCAAATGTCAGTAATTATAATGTGGCCTACCAAATGTCAGTAATTATAATATGGCCTACCAAATGTCAGTAATTATAATGTGGCCTACCAAATGTCAGTAATTATAATGTCAGTAATTATAATATGGCCTACCAAATGTCAGTAATTATAATGTGGCCTACCAAATGTCAGTAATTTAATGTGGCCTACCAAACGTCAGTAAATATGCCTACCAAATGTCAGTAATTATAATGGGGCCTACCAAATGTCAGTAATTATAATGTGGCCTACCAAATGTCAGTAATTATAATATGGCCTACCAAATGTCAGTAATTATAATATGGCCTACCAAATGTCAGTAATTATAATATGGCCTACCAAATGTCAGTAATTATAATGTGGCCTACCAAATGTCAGTAATTATAATATGGCCTACCAAATGTCAGTAATTATAATATGGCCTACCAAACGTCAGTAATTATAATGTGGCCTACCAAATGTCAGTAATTATAATATGGCCTACCAAATGTCAGTAATTATAATGTGGCCTACCAAATGTCAGTAATTATAATATGGCCTACCAAATGTCAGTAATTATAATATGGCCTACCAAACGTCAGTAATATAATGTGGCCTACCAAATGTCAGTAATTATAATGTGGCCTACCAAATGTCAGTAATTATAATATGGCCTACCAAATGTCAGTAATTATAATATGGCCTACCAAATGTCAGTAATTATAATATGGCCTACCAAATGT
This sequence comes from Salmo salar, assembly GCF_905237065.1. Taxonomy (NCBI): domain Eukaryota; kingdom Metazoa; phylum Chordata; class Actinopteri; order Salmoniformes; family Salmonidae; genus Salmo; species Salmo salar. The sequence goes on along the minus strand of NW_025547015.1, from coordinate 24,395 downwards.
CAGTAATTATAATATGGCCTACCAAATGTCAGTAATTATAATATGGCCTACCAAATGTCAGTAATTATAATATGGCCTACCAAATGTCAGTAATTATAATGTGGCCTACCAAATGTCAGTAATTATAATGTGGCCTACCAAATGTCAGTAATTATAATGTGGCCTACCAAATGTCAGTAATTATAATATGGCCTACCAAATGTCAGTAATTATAATGTGGCCTACCAAATGTCAGTAATTATAATGTGGCCTACCAAATGTCAGTAATTATAATATGGCCTACCAAACGTCAGTAATATAATGTGGCCTACCAAATGTCAGTAATTATAATATGGCCTACCAAATGTCAGTAATTATAATATGGCCTACCAAATGTCAGTAATTATAATATGGCCTACCAAATGTCAGTAATTATAATATGGCCTACCAAATGTCAGTAATTATAATATGGCCTACCAAATGTCAGTAATTGTAATATGGCCTACCAAATGTCAGTAATTATAATGTGGCCTACCAAATGTCAGTAATTATAATATGGCCTACCAAATGTCAGTAATTATAATATGGCCCACCAAATGTCAGTAATTATAATGTGGCCTACCAAATGTCAGTAATTATAATGTCAGTAATTATAATATGGCCTACCAAATGTCAGTAATTATAATATTGCCTACCAAATGTCAGTAATTATAATGTGGCCTACCAAATGTCAGTAATTATAATGTGGCCTACCAAATGTCAGTAATTATAATGTGGCCTACCAAATGTCAGTAATTATAATATGGCCTACCAAATGTCAGCAATTATAATATGGCCCACCAAATGTCAGTAATTATAATATGGCCTACCAAATGTCAGTAATTATAATGTGGCCTACCAAATGTCAGTAATTATAATATGGCCTACCAAATGTCAGTAATTATAATATGGCCTACCAAATGTCAGTAATTATAATATGGCCTACCAAATGTCAGTAATTATAATGTGGCCTACCAAATGTCAGTAATTATAATATGGCCTACCAAATGTCAGTAATTATAATATGGCCTACCAAATGTCAGTAATTATAATATGGCCTACCAAATGTCAGTAATTATAATGTGGCCTACCAAATGTCAGTAATTATAATATGGCCTACCAAATGTCAGTAATTATAATGTGGCCTACCAAATGTCAGTAATTATAATGGGGCCTACCAAATGTCAGTAATTATAATATGGCCTACCAAATGTCAGTAATTATAATATGGCCTACCAAATGTCAGTAATTATAATATGGCCTACCAAATGTCAGTAATTATAATATGGCCTACCAAATGTCAGTAATTATAATGTGGCCTACCAAATGTCAGTAATTATAATGTGGCCTACCAAATGTCAGTAATTATAATGTGGCCTACCAAATGTCAGTAATTATAATATGGCCTACCAAATGTCAGTAATTATAATATGGCCTACCAAATGTCAGTAATTATAATGTGGCCTACCAAATGTCAGTAATTATAATGTCAGTAAATAATATGGCCTACCAAATGTCAGTAATTATAATGTGGCCTACCAAATGTCAGTAATTATAATATGGCCTACCAAATGTCAGTAATTATAATGTGGCCTACCAAATGTCAGTAATTATAATGTGGCCTACCAAATGTCAGTAATTATAATATGGCCTACCAAATGTCAGTAATTATAATGTGGCCTACCAAATGTCAGTAATTATAATGTGGCCTACCAAATGTCAGTAATTATAATATGGCCTACCAAATGTCAGTAATTATAATATGGCCTACCAAATGTCAGTAATTATAATATGGCCTACCAAATGTCAGTAATTATAATATGGCCTACCAAATGTCAGTAATTATAATATGGCCTACCAAATGTCAGTAATTATAATGTGGCCTACCAAATGTCAGTAATTATAATGTGACCTACCAAATGTCAGTAATTATAATATGGCCCACCAAATGTCAGCAATTATAATATGGCCCACCAAATGCCAGTAATTATAATGTGGCCTACCAAATGTCAGTAATTATAATGTCAGTAATTATAATATGGCCTACCAAATGTCAGTAATTATAATGTGGCCTACCAAATGTCAGTAATTATAATATGGCCTACCAAACGTCAGTAATTATAATGTGGCCTACCAAATGTCAGTAATTATAATGTGGCCTACCAAATGTCAGTAATTATAATGTGGCCTACCAAATGTCAGTAATTATAATATGGCCTACCAAATGTCAGTAATTATAATGTGGCCTACCAAATGTCAGTAATTATAATGTGGCCTACCAAATGTCAGTAATTATAATGTGGCCTACCAAATGTCAGTAATTATAATATGGCCTACCAAATGTCAGTAATTATAATGTGGCCTACCAAATGTCAGTAATTATAATGTGGCCTACCAAATGTCAGTAATTATAATATGGCCTACCAAACGTCAGTAAATATGTGGCCTACCAAATGTCAGTAATTATAATGGGGCCTACCAAATGTCAGTAATTATAATATGGCCTACCAAATGTCAGTAATTATAATATGGCCTACCAAATGTCAGTAATTATAATATGGCCTACCAAATGTCAGTAATTATAATATGGCCTACCAAACGTCAGTAAATATGTGTCATACCAAATGTCAGTAATTGTAATATGGCCTACCAAATGTCAGTAATTATAATGTGGCCTACCAAATGTCAGTAATTATAATATGGCCTACCAAATGTCAGTAATTATAATGTGGCCTACCAAATGTCAGTAATTATAATGTGGCCTACCAAATGTCAGTAATTATAATATGGCCTACCAAATGTCAGTAATTATAATATGGCCTACCAAACGTCAGTAATTATAATGTGGCCTACCAAATGTCAGTAATTATAATATGGCCTACCAAATGTCAGTAATTATAATATGGCCTACCAAATGTCAGTAATTATAATATGGCCTACCAAATGTCAGTAATTATAATGTGGCCTACCAAATGTCAGTAATTATAATATGGCCTACCAAATGTCAGTAATTATAATATGGCCTACCAAACGTCAGTAAATACAATGTGGCCTACCAAATGTCAGTAATTATAATGGGGCCTACCAAATGTCAGTAATTATAATATGGCCTACCAAATGTCAGTAATTATAATATGGCCTACCAAATGTCAGTAATTATAATGTGGCCTACCAAATGTCAGTAATTATAATATGGCCTACCAAATGTCAGTAATTATAATATGGCCTACCAAATGTCAGTAATTATAATGTGGCCTACCAAATGTCAGTAATTATAATGTGGCCTACCAAATGTCAGTAATTATAATATGGCCTACCAAATGTCAGTAATTATAATATGGCCTACCAAAAGTCAGTAAATATGTGGCCTACCAAATGTCAGTAATTATAATGTGGCCTACCAAATGTCAGTAATTATAATATGGCCTACCAAATGTCAGTAATTATAATATGGCCTACCAAACGTCAGTAATTATAATGTGGCCTACCAAATGTCAGTAATTATAATGTGGCCTACCAAATGTCAGTAATTATAATATGGCCTACCAAATGTCAGTAATTATAATATGGCCTACCAAACGTCAGTAAATATGTGGCATACCAAATGTCAGTAATTATAATATGGCCTACCAAATGTCAGTAATTATAATATGGCCTACCAAATGTCAGTAATTATAATATGGCCTACCAAATGTCAGTAATTATAATATGGCCTACCAAATGTCAGTAATTATAATATGGCCCACCAAATGTCAGTAATTATAATATGGCCTACCAAACGTCAGTAATTATAATTTGGCCTACCAAATGTCAGTAATTATAATATGGCCTACCAAATGTCAGTAATTATAATATGGCCTACCAAATGTCAGTAATTATAATATGGCCTACCAAATGTCAGTAATTATAATATGGCCTACCAAATGTCAGTAATTATAATATGGCCTACCAAATGTCAGTAATTATAATATGGCCTACCAAATGTCAGTAATTATAATGTGGCCTACCAAATGTCAGTAATTATAATGTGGCCTACCAAATGTCAGTAATTATAATGTGGCCTACCAAATGTCAGTAATTATAATATGGCCTACCAAATGTCAGTAATTATAATATGGCCTACCAAACGTCAGTAATATGTGGCATACCAAATGTCAGTAATTATAATGTGGCCTACCAAATGTCAGTAATTATAATATGGCCTACCAAATGTCAGTAATTATAATATGGCCTACCAAATGTCAGTAATTATAATATGGCCTACCAAATGTCAGTAATTATAATGTGGCCTACCAAATGTCAGTAATTATAATATGGCCTACCAAACGTCAGTAAATACAATGTGGCCTACCAAATGTCAGTAATTATAATGGGGCCTACCAAATGTCAGTAATTATAATATGGCCTACCAAATGTCAGTAATTATAATATGGCCTACCAAATGTCAGTAATTATAATATGGCCTACCAAATGTCAGTAATTATAATATGGCCTACCAAATGTCAGTAATTATAATATGGCCTACCAAATGTCAGTAATTATAATATGGCCTACCAAATGTCAGTAATTATAATGTGGCCTACCAAATGTCAGTAATTATAATATGGCCTACCAAATGTCAGTAATTATAATATGGCCTACCAAACATCAGTAAATATGTGGCATACCAAATGTCAGTAATTATAATGGGGCCTACCAAATGTCAGTAATTATAATATGGCCCACCAAATGTCAGTAATTATAATATGGCCTACCAAATGTCAGTAATTATAATGTGGCCTACCAAATGTCAGTAATTATAATGTGGCCTACCAAATGTCAGTAATTATAATATGGCCTACCAAATGTCAGTAATTATAATATGGCCTACCAAACGTCAGTAAATATGTGGCATACCAAATGTCAGTAATTATAATATGGCCTACCAAATGTCAGTAATTATAATATGGCCTACCAAATGTCAGTAATTATAATATGGCCTACCAAATGTCAGTAATTATAATGTGGCCTACCAAATGTCAGTAATTATAATATGGCCTACCAAACGTCAGTAATTATAATGTGGCCTACCAAATGTCAGTAATTATAATGTGGCCTACCAAATGTCAGTAATTATAATATGGCCTACCAAATGTCAGTAATTATAATGTGGCCTACCAAATGTCAGTAATTATAATATGGCCTACCAAATGTCAGTAATTATAATATGGCCTACCAAATGTCAGTAATTATAATATGGCCTACCAAATGTCAGTAATTATAATATGGCCTACCAAACGTCAGTAAATATAATGTGGCCTACCAAATGTCAGTAATTATAATATGGCCTACCAAATGTCAGTAATTATAATATTGCCTACCAAACGTCAGTAATTATAATGGCCTACCAAATGTCAGTAATTATAATGTGGCCTACCAAATGTCAGTAATTATAATGTGGCCTACCAAATGTCAGTAATTATAATATGGCCTACCAAACGTCAGTAAATATGTGGCCTACCAAATGTCAGTAATTATAATGTGGCCTACCAAATGTCAGTAATTTAATGTTGCCTACCAAACGTCAGTAAATATGCCTACCAAATGTCAGTAATTATAATGGGGCCTACCAAATGTCAGTAATTATAATGGGGCCTACCAAATGTCAGTAATTATAATATGGCCTACCAAACATCAGTAAATATGTGGCATACCAAATGTCAGTAATTATAATGGGGCCTACCAAATGTCAGTAATTATAATATGGCCCACCAAATGTCAGTAATTATAATATGGCCTACCAAATGTCAGTAATTATAATGTGGCCTACCAAATGTCAGTAATTATAATGTGGCCTACCAAATGTCAGTAATTATAATATGGCCTACCAAATGTCAGTAATTATAATATGGCCTACCAAACGTCAGTAAATATGTGGCATACCAAATGTCAGTAATTATAATGGGGCCTACCAAATGTCAGTAATTATAATATGGCCCACCAAATATCAGTAAATATAATATGGCCTACGAAATGCCACAAATTTTAATATGGCCTACCAAATGTCAGTAATTATAATATGGCCTACCAAACGTCAGTAAATGTGTGTCATACCAAATGTCAGTAATTGTAATGGGGCCTACCAAATGTCAGTAATTAAAATGGGGCCTACCAAATGTCAGTAAATATAATATGGCCTACCAAATTTAAGTAATTATAATATGGCCTACCAAATGTCAGTAATTATAATATGGCCTACCAAATGTCAGTAATTATAATGTGGCCTACCAAATGTCAGTAATTATAATGTGGTCTACCAAATGTCAGTAATTATAATGTGACCTACCAAATGTCAGTAATTATAATATGGCCCACCAAATGTCAGCAATTATAATATGGCCTACCAAACGTCAGTAAATATGTGTCATACCAAATGTCAGTAATTGTAATGGGGCCTACCAAATGTCAGTAATTATAAGATGGCCCACCAAATGTCAGTAATTATAATATGGCCTACGAAATGCCACAAATTTTAATATGGTCTACCAAATGTCAGTAATTATAATATGGCCTACCAAATGTCAGTAATTATAATATGGCCTACCAAACGTCAGTAAATATGTGGCATACCAAATGTCAGTAATTAAAATGGGGCCTACCAAATGTCAGTAATTATAATATGGCCAACCAAATGTCAGTAATTATAATATGGCCTCCCAAATGTCAGTAATTATAATGTGGCCTACCAAATGTCAGTAATTTAATGTGACCTACCAAACGTCAGTAAATATGCCTACCAAATGTCATTAATTATAATGGGGCCTACCAAATGTCAGTAATTATAATGGGGCCTACCAAATGTCAGTAATTATAATGTTGTCTACCAAATGTCAGTAATTATAATGTTGCCTACCAAATGTCAGTAATTATAATATGGCCTACCAAATGTCAGTAATTATAATGTGGCCTACCAAATGTCAGTAATTATAATATGGCCTACCAAATGTCAGTAATTATAATGTGGCCTACCAAATGTCAGTAATTTAATGTGACCTACCAAATGTCAGTAATTATAATATGGCCCACCAAATGTCAGTAATTATAATGTGGCCTACCAAATGTCAGTAATTATAATGTCAGTAATTATAATATGGCCTACCAAATGTCAGTAATTTAATGTGGCCTACCAAACGTCAGTAAATATGCCTACCAAATGTCAGTAATTATAATGGGGCCTACCAAATGTCAGTAATTATAATGGGGCCTACCAAATGTCAGTAATTATAATATGGCCTACCAAACATCAGTAAATATGTGGCATACCAAATGTCAGTAATTATAATGGGGCCTACCAAATGTCAGTAATTATAATATGGCCCACCAAATGTCAGTAATTATAATATGGCCTACCAAATGTCAGTAATTATAATGTGGCCTACCAAATGTCAGTAATTTAATGTGGCCTACCAAATGTCAGTAATTATAATATGGCCTACCAAATGTCAGTAATTATAATATGGCCTACCAAACGTCAGTAAATATGTGGCATACCAAATGTCAGTAATTATAATGGGGCCCTACCAAATGTCAGTAATTATAATATGGCCCACCAAATATCAGTAAATATAATATGGCCTACGAAATGCCACAAATTTTAATATGGCCTACAAAATGTCAGTAATTATAATATGGCCTACCAAACGTCAGTAAATGTGTGTCATACCAAATGTCAGTAATTGTAATGGGGCCTACCAAATGTCAGTAATTAAAATGGGGCCTACCAAATGTCAGTAATTATAATGTGGCCAACCAAATGTCAGTAATTATAATGTGGTCTACCAAATGTCAGTAATTATAATGTGACCTACCAAATGTCAGTAATTATAATATGGCCCACCAAATGTCAGCAATTATAATATGGCCTACCAAACGTCAGTTAATATGTGTCATACCAAATGTCAGTAATTGTAATGGGGCCTACCAAATGTCAGTAATTATAATATGGCCTACCAAATGTCAGTAATTATAATATGGCCTACCAAATGTCAGTAATTATAATATGGCCTACCAAATGTCAGTAATTATAATATGGCCTACCAAATGTCAGTAATTATAATATGGCCTACCAAACGTCAGTAAATATGTGGCCTACCAAATGTCAGTAATTATAATGGGGCCTACCAAATGTCAGTAATTATAATATGACCTACCAAATGTCAGTAATTGTAATATGGCCTACCAAATGTCAGTAATTATAATGTGGCCTACCAAATGTCAGTAATTATAATATGGCCTACCAAATGTCAGTAATTATAATATGGCCTACCAAATGTCAGTAATTATAATGTGGCCTACCAAATGTCAGTAATTATAATGTGGCCTACCAAATGTCAGTAATTATAATGTGGCCTACCAAATGTCAGTAATTATAATATGGCCTACCAAACATCAGTAAATATGTGGCATACCAAATGTCAGTAATTATAATGGGGCCTACCAAATGTCAGTAATTATAATATGGCCCACCAAATGTCAGTAATTATAATATGGCCTACCAAATGTCAGTAATTATAATGTGGCCTACCAAATGTCAGTAATTATAATGTGGCCTACCAAATGTCAGTAATTATAATATGGCCTACCAAATGTCAGTAATTATAATATGGCCTACCAAACGTCAGTAAATATGTGGCCTACCAAATGTCAGTAATTATAATATGGCCTACCAAATGTCAGTAATTATAATATGGCCTACCAAATGTCAGTAATTATAATATGGCCTACCAAATGTCAGTAATTATAATGTGGCCTACCAAATGTCAGTAATTATAATATGGCCTACCAAATGTCAGTAATTATAATGTGGCCTACCAAATGTCAGTAATTATAATATGGCCTACCAAATGTCAGTAATTATAATGTGGCCTACCAAATGTCAGTAATTATAATGTGGCCTACCAAATGTCAGTAATTATAATATGGCCTACCAAATGTCAGTAATTATAATATGGCCTACCAAATGTCAGTAATTATAATGTGGCCTACCAAATGTCAGTAATTATAATATGGCCTACCAAACGTCAGTAAATATGTGGCCTACCAAATGTCAGTAATTATAATGTGGCCTACCAAATGTCAGTAATTTAATGTTGCCTACCAAACGTCAGTAAATATGCCTACCAAATGTCAGTAATTATAATGGGGCCTACCAAATGTCAGTAATTATAATGGGGCCTACCAAATGTCAGTAATTATAATATGGCCTACCAAACGTCAGTAAATATGTGGCATACCAAATGTCAGTAATTATAATGTGGCCTACCAAATGTCAGTAATTATAATATGGCCTACCAAATGTCAGTAATTATAATATGTGGCCTACCAAATGTCAGTAATTATAATGTGGCCTACCAAATGTCAGTAATTATAATGTGGCCTACCAAATGTCAGTAATTATAATATGGCCTACCAAACGTCAGTAATTATAATGTGGCCTACCAAATGTCAGTAATTATAATATGGCCTACCAAATGTCAGTAATTATAATATGGCCTACCAAATGTCAGTAATTATAATATGGCCTACCAAATGTCAGTAATTATAATATGGCCTACCAAATGTCAGTAATTATAATATGGCCTACCAAACGTCAGTAAATATGTGGCATACCAAATGTCAGTAATTATAATGGGGCCTACCAAATGTCAGTAATTATAATATGGCCTACCAAATGTCAGTAATTATAATATGGCCTACCAAATGTCAGTAATTATAATATGGCCTACCAAATGTCAGTAATTATAATATGGCCTACCAAAAGTCAGTAATTATAATATGGCCTACCAAATGTCAGTAATTATAATATGGCCTACCAAATGTCAGTAATTATAATATGGCCTACCAAATGTCAGTAATTATAATATGGCCTACCAAATGTCAGTAATTATAATATGGCCTACCAAATGTCAGTAATTATAATATGGCCTACCAAACGTCAGTAATAATATGGCCTACCAAATGTCAGTAATTATAATGTGGCCTACCAAATGTCAGTAATTATAATATGGCCTACCAAATGTCAGTAATTATAATATGGCCTACCAAACGTCAGTAAATATGTGGCATACCAAATGTCAGTAATTATAATATGGCCTACCAAATGTCAGTAATTATAATGTGGCCTACCAAACGTCAGTAATAATATGGCCTACCAAATGTCAGTAATTATAATGTGGCCTACCAAATGTCAGTAATTATAATATGGCCTACCAAATGTCAGTAATTATAATATGGCCTACCAAATATCAGTAAATAATGTGGCCTACCAAATGTCAGTAATTATAATGTGGCCTACCAAATGTCAGTAATTATAATATGGCCTACCAAATGTCAGTAATTATAATGTGGCCTACCAAATGTCAGTAATTATAATGTGGCCTACCAAATGTCAGTAATTATAATATGGCCTACCAAATGTCAGTAATTATAATGTGGCCTACCAAATGTCAGTAATTATAATGTGGCCTACCAAATGTCAGTAATTATAATATGGCCTACCAAATGTCAGTAATTATAATATGGCCTACCAAATGTCAGTAAATAATGTGGCCTACCAAATGTCAGTAATTATAATGTGGCCTACCAAATGTCAGTAATTATAATGTGGCCTACCAAATGTCAGTAATTATAATATGGCCTACCAAATGTCAGTAATTATAATATGGCCTACCAAATGTCAGTAATTATAATGTGGCCTACCAAATGTCAGTAATTATAATATGGCCTACCAAATGTCAGTAATTATAATGTGACCTACCAAATGTCAGTAATTATAATATGGCCTACCAAATGTCAGTAATTATAATATGGCCTACCAAACGTCAGTAAATATGTGGCCTACCAAATGTCAGTAATTATAATGGGGCCTACCAAATGTCAGTAATTATAATATGGCCCACCAAATGTCAGTAATTATAATATGGCCTACGAAATGCCACAAATTTTAATATGGTCTACCAAATGTCAGTAATTATAATATGGCCTACCAAATGTCAGTAATTATAATATGGCCTACCAAACGTCAGTAAATATGTGGCCTACCAAATGTCAGTAATTATAATGTGGCCTACCAAATGTCAGTAATTATAATGTGGCCTACCAAATGTCAGTAATTATAATATGGCCTACCAAATGTCAGTAATTATAATGTGGCCTACCAAATGTCAGTAATTATAATGTGGCCTACCAAATGTCAGTAATTATAATGTGGCCTACCAAATGTCAGTAATTATAATATGGCCTACCAAATGTCAGTAATTATAATGTGGCCTACCAAATGTCAGTAATTATAATATGGCCTACCAAACGTCAGTAATTATAATGTGGCCTACCAAATGTCAGTAATTATAATGTGGCCTACCAAATGTCAGTAATTATAATATGGCCTACCAAATGTCAGTAATTATAATATGGCCTACCAAATGTCAGTAATTATAATATGGCCAACCAAATGTCAGTAATTATAATGTGGCCTACCAAATGTCAGTAATTATACCAAATGTCAGTAATTATAATATGGCCTACCAAATGTCAGTAATTATAATGTGGCCTACCAAATGTCAGTAATTATAATGTGGCCTACCAAATGTCAGTAATTATAATATGGCCTACCAAATGTCAGTAATTATAATATGGCCTACCAAATGTCAGTAATTATAATGTGGCCTACCAAATGTCAGTAATTATAATGTGGCCTACCAAATGTCAGTAATTATAATATGGCCTACCAAATGTCAGTAATTATAATATGGCCTACCAAACGTCAGTAAATATGTGGCCTACCAAATGTCAGTAATTATAATGGGGCCTACCAAATGTCAGTAATTATAATATGGCCCACCAAATGTCAGTAATTATAATATGGCCTACCAAATGTCAGTAATTATAATATGGCCTACCAAATGTCAGTAATTATAATGTGGCCTACCAAATGTCAGTAATTATAATATGGCCTACCAAATGTCAGTAATTATAATGTGGCCTACCAAATGTCAGTAATTATAATATGGCCTACCAAATGTCAGTAATTATAATATGGCCTACCAAATGTCAGTAATATAATGTGGCCTACCAAATGTCAGTAATTATAATGTGGCCTACCAAATGTCAGTAATTATAATGATGGCCCACCAAATGTCAGTAATTATAATATGGCCTACGAAATGCCACAAATTTTAATATGGTCTACCAAATGTCAGTAATTATAATATGGCCTACCAAATGTCAGTAATTATAATATGGCCTACCAAACGTCAGTAAATATGTGGCCTACCAAATGTCAGTAATTATAATGTGGCCTACCAAATGTCAGTAATTATAATATGGCCTACCAAATGTCAGTAATTATAATATGGCCTACCAAACGTCAGTAATTATAATGTGGCCTACCAAATGTCAGTAATTATAATGTGGCCTACCAAATGTCAGTAATTATAATATGACCTACCAAATGTCAGTAATTGTAATATGGCCTACCAAATGTCAGTAATTATAATGTGGCCTACCAAATGTCAGTAATTATAATATGGCCTACCAAATTTAAGTAATTATAATATGGCCAACCAAATGTCAGTAATTATAATGTGGCCTACCAAATGTCAGTAATTATAATGTGGCCTACCAAATGTCAGTAATTATAATATGGCCTACCAAATGTCAGCAATTATAATATGGCCCACCAAATGTCAGTAATTATAATGTGGCCTACCAAATGTCAGTAATTATAATGTCAGTAATTATAATATGGCCTACCAAATGTCAGTAATTATAATATGGCCTACCAAACGTCAGTAAATATAATGTGGCCTACCAAATGTCAGTAATTATAATGTGGCCTACCAAATGTCAGTAATTATAATGTGGCCTACCAAATGTCAGTAATTATAATATGGCCTACCAAATGTCAGTAATTATAATGTGGCCTACCAAATGTCAGTAATTATAATGTGGCCTACCAAATGTCAGTAATTATAATGTGGCCTACCAAATGTCAGTAATTATAATATGGCCTACCAAATGTCAGTAATTATAATATGGCCTACCAAATGTCAGTAATTATAATATGGCCTACCAAATGTCAGTAATTATAATGTGGCCTACCAAATGTCAGTAATTATAATATGGCCTACCAAATGTCAGTAATTATAATGTGGCCTACCAAATGTCAGTAATTATAATATGGCCTACCAAATGTCAGTAATTATAATATGGCCTACCAAACGTCAGTAAATATGTGGCCTACCAAATGTCAGTAATTATAATGTGGCCTACCAAATGTCAGTAATTATAATATGGCCTACCAAATGTCAGTAATTATAATGTGGCCTACCAAATGTCAGTAATTATAATGTGGCCTACCAAATGTCAGTAATTATAATATGGCCTACCAAATGTCAGTAATTATAATATGGCCTACCAAACGTCAGTAAATATGTGGCCTACCAAATGTCAGTAATTATAATGGGGCCTACCAAATGTCAGTAATTATAATATGGCCTACCAAATGTCAGTAATTATAATATGGCCTACCAAATGTCAGTAATTATAATATGGCCTACCAAATGTCAGTAATTATAATATGGCCTACCAAATGTCAGTAAATATGTGGCCTACCAAATGTCAGTAATTGTAATATGGCCTACCAAATGCCAGTAATTATAATGTGGCCTACCAAATGTCAGAAATTATAATATGGCCTACCAAATGTCAGTAATTATAATGTGGCCTACGAAATGTCAGTAAATATGTGGCATACCAAATGTCAGTAATTATAATGGGGCCTACCAAATGTCAGTAATTATAATATGGCCTACCAAATGTCAGTAATTATAATATGGCCTACCAAATGTCAGTCATTATAATATGGCCTACCAAACGTCAGTAAATATAATGTGGCCTCCCAAATGTCAGTAATTATAATGTGGCCTACCAAATGTCAGTAATTATAATGTGGCCTACCAAATGTCAGTAATTATAATGTGGCCTACCAAATGTCAGTAATTATAATGTGGCCTACCAAATGTCAGTAATTATAATATGGCCTACCAAATGTCAGTAATTATAATATGGCCCACCAAATGTCAGTAATTATAATGTGGCCTACCAAATGTCAGTAATTATAATGTCAGTAATTATAATATGGCCTACCAAATGTCAGTAATTATAATGTGGCCTACCAAATGTCAGTAATTTAATGTGGCCTACCAAACGTCAGTAAATATGCCTACCAAATGTCAGTAATTATAATGGGGCCTACCAAATGTCAGTAATTATAATGTGGCCTACCAAATGTCAGTAATTATAATATGGCCTACCAAACGTCAGTAAATATGTGGCATACCAAATGTCAGTAATTATAATATGGCCTACCAAATGTCAGTAATTATAATGTGGCCTACCAAATGTCAGTAATTATAATATGGCCTACCAAATGTCAGTAATTATAATATGGCCTACCAAATGTCAGTAATTATAATATGGCCTACCAAACGTCAGTAATTATAATGTGGCCTACCAAATGTCAGTAATTATAATATGGCCTACCAAATGTCAGTAATTATAATGTGGCCTACCAAATGTCAGTAATTATAATATGGCCTACCAAATGTCAGTAATTATAATATGGCCTACCAAATGTCAGTAATTATAATGTGGCCTACCAAATGTCAGTAATTATAATGGGGCCTACCAAATGTCAGTAATTATAATATGGCCTACCAAATGTCAGTAATTATAATATGGCCTACCAAATGTCAGTAATTATAATATGGCCTACCAAATGTCAGTAATTATAATATGGCCTACCAAACGTCAGTAAATATGTGGCATACCAAATGTCAGTAATTATAATGGGGCCTACCAAATGTCAGTAATTATAATATGGCCTACCAAATGTCAGTAATTATAATGTGGCCTACCAAATGTCAGTAATTATAATGTGGCCTACCAAATGTCAGTAATTATAATGTAGTAATTATATTGGCCTACCAAATGTCAGTAATTATAATATGGCCTACCAAACGTCAGTAAATATAATGTGGCCTACCAAATGTCAGTAATTATAATGTGGCCTACCAAATGTCAGTAATTATAATGTGGCCTACCAAATGTCAGTAATTATAATATGGCCTACCAAATGTCAGTAATTATAATGTGGCCTACCAAATGTCAGTAATTATAATATGGCCTACCAAATGTCAGTAATTATAATGTGGCCTACCAAATGTCAGTAATTATAATGTGGCCTACCAAATGTCAGTAATTATAATGTGGCCTACCAAATGTCAGTAATTATAATATGGCCTACCAAATGTCAGTAATTATAATATGGCCTACCAAACGTCAGTAATTATAATGTGGCCTACCAAATGTCAGTAATTATAATATGGCCTACCAAATGTCAGTAATTATAATATGGCCTACCAAATGTCAGTAATTATAATATGGCCTACCAAATGTCAGTAATTATAATATGGCCTACCAAATGTCAGTAATTATAATATGGCCTACCAAACGTCAGTAAATATGTGGCATACCAAATGTCAGTAATTATAATGGGGCCTACCAAATGTCAGTAATTATAATATGGCCTACCAAATGTCAGTAATTATAATATGGCCTACCAAATGTCAGTAATTATAATATGGCCTACCAAATGTCAGTAATTATAATGTGGCCTACCAAATGTCTGTAATTATAATATGGCCTACCAAATGTCAGTAATTATAATGTGGCCTACCAAATGTCAGTAATTATAATATGGCCTACCAAATGTCAGTAATTATAATATGGCCTACCAAACGTCAGTAATTATAATGTGGCCTACCAAATGTCAGTAATTATAATGTGGCCTACCAAATGTCAGTAATTATAATATGGCCTACCAAATGTCAGTAATTATAATATGGCCTACCAAATGTCAGTAATTATAATGTGGCCTACCAAATGTCAGTAATTGTAATGGGGACTACCAAATGTCAGTAATTATAATGGGGCCTACCAAATGTCAGTAATTATAATATTGGCTACCAAATTTAAGTAATTATAATATGAACTACCAAATGTCAGTAATTATAATATGGCCAACCAAATGTCAGTAATTATAATGTGGCCTACCAAATGTCAGTAATTATAATGTGGTCTACCAAATGTCAGTAATTATAATGTAAGTAATTATAATATGGCCTACCAAATGTCAGTAATTATAATGTGGCCTACCAAACGTCAGTAAATATAATGTGGCCTACCAAATGTCAGTAATTATAATGTGGCCTACCAAATGTCAGTAATTATAATGTGGCCTACCAAATGTCAGTAATTATAATATGGCCTACCAAATGCCAGTAATTATAATGTGGCCTACCAAATGTCAGTAATTATAATGTGGCCTACCAAATGTCAGTAATTATAATGTGGCCTACCAAATGTCAGTAATTATAATGTGGCCTACCAAATGTCAGTAATTATAATGGGGCCTACCAAATGTCAGTAATTATAATATGGCCTACCAAATGTCAGTAATTATAATATGGCCTACCAAACGTCAGTAAATATGTGGCATACCAAATGTCAGTAATTATAATGGGGCCTACCAAATGTCAGTAATTATAATATGGCCCACCAAATGTCAGTAATTATAATATGGCCTACCAAATGTCAGTAATTATAATATGGCCTACCAAATGTCAGTAATTATAATATGGCCTACCAAACGTCAGTAATTATAATGTGGCCTACCAAATGTCAGTAATTATAATGGGGCCTACCAAATGTCAGTAATTATAATATGGCCCACCAAATGTCAGTAATTTAATGTGGCCTACCAAATGTCAGTAATTATAATATGGCCTACCAATTGTCAGAAATTATAATATGGCCTACCAAACGTCAGTAAATGTGTGCTACCAAATGTCAGTAATTATAATGGGGCCTACCAAATGTCAGTAATTATAATGGGGCCTACCAAACATCAGTAAATATGTGGCATACCAAATGTCAGTAATTATAATGCGGCCTACCAAATGTCAGTAATTTAATGTGTCCTACCAAATGTCAGTAATTTAATGTGGCCTACCAAATGTCAGTAATTATAATATGGCCTACCAAACATCAGTAAATATGTGGCATACCAAATGTCAGTAAATATAATGGGGCCTACCAAATGTCAGTAATTATAATATGGCCCACCAAATATCAGTAAATATAATATGGCCTACGAAATGCCACAAATTTTAATATGGTCTACCAAATGCCAGTAATTATAATGTGGCCTACCAAATGTCAGTAATTCTAAGCAGAAACTTGTGTAAAGGAGGTGTGAAAGTAACCAGTATGCTGTACGGTCCAGTGCTGAATTTCAGCTAAATAAATGATTGTGGCTGGAACTGCCAGGTAATGTACTTTTTCAAGTGATTTGTTGAATAATCAGATGAAAACATCATCACACAACCCACAGACTGACACCCATGATATACCCAACTGAGTCTTTACCGACCGTGAAAAACAACCATCAACCGCATAAGATCAGCATACCCAAGGAATCATATTCTGGTTTCACGTAACTGGGATATAAGCTTTTCGGGGTTTATTGTAAACAGGATATGATGTTTATATGTGTCGACTCAAAAACAGAATACTTGAGTCTCCCGAATACTAACGGGATATAGGTGTGCATGTAAACATAGTCACTGGTGTCTGAAATCTGTCTCTGTGTAGAAACCCTTATTATCCAGCTCTACTTGGTAAATAATTGGACGGCAGCTTCACTAATCTGTTCTAGTGTTGAAGTGGAAATGTGCCTCTTATGTTCCTAACCTGTATTTAACTTATCCCCTCCAATTACATCTGCAGATTGTGGTTATAACCTTAGGTGCTTATTCAGCTTCGCTCTGCTAGTTTAGTCTTTCTACTATAGTTATAGTCAGTCCTATTTCCCAAAAGTCATAGAAGAAATGTATTGGTCACATACACATATTTAGCAGATGTTATTGTGGGTGTTGTGAAATGCTGGTGTTGCTAGCTCCAACAGTGAAATGATGGTGTTCCCAGCTCCAACAGTGAAAATGCTGGTGTTCCTAGCTCCAACAGTAAAATGCTGGTGTTCCTAGCTCCAACAGTGTAATGCTGGTGTTCCTAGCTCCAACAGTGAAATGCTGGTGTTCCTAGTTCCAACAGTGTAATGCTGGTGTTCCTAGCTCCAACAGTGAAATGCTGGTGTTCCTAGCTCCAACAGTGAAATGCTGGTGTTCCTAGCTCCAACAGTGCAGTAATATCGAACAATTCACAACAATTCACACACATCTAAAAAATGGATTTAAGAAATATAAAAATATTAGGACGAGCAATGTCGGAGTGGCATTGACTAGAATACAGTAGAATAGAATACAGTAGAATAGAATACAGTATATATATATGAAATGAGTAAAACAGTATGTAAACATTATTAAAATGACCAGTGTTCCATTATTAAAGTGACCAGTGATTCCATGTCTATGTACATAGGGCAGCAGCCTCTAAGGTGCAGGGTTGAGTAACCGGGTGGAAGCCGGGTAGTGACAGTGACTCAATTCAGAGCAGGGTACTGGGTGGAGGCTATCTAGTGTCATGAAGTTGGCCTGTGGGTAAGGTTTATGACCCCCCCATAAATACCTTTCTCCCTTTTCCTCTCTTTCTGACCCTACTGAAGGACTGTTGAATAGCCTGTGTTAAATATAGAGAGTCTGGGAACATCAAACAAATGGGGAAAAGGAACCATATTTTGGTATTAAAACTAGTTGGAAATATGCTTTGAAACTTAATGAGTATGGATGTCAGTTCGGTTGTCATCTGAGACATTATGACTGATGACAGGACGACATAAACTGTACCTGGGAAAGTATACACCCTCTAGTTATCAGAGTTTGAAATGTTTGATATTGAAATGGTTTGTTAGGAGATTAAATGTAATTTTAGCTTCCAATTGAGAGAATTGGGTTTTCATAAGGAAAGTGCCCTGCTTGATCAGTGGCCCGCCCCTGTGAAGAGACAGGGGTCATAAACCTTGAAACACATCCTTCCCCCTCTCTACTATATAAGACAATGACACAATGTAACCAGTTAGTTCCACTACGTGAGGTCTGCAGCCTCTGCGTTACAAGGACACACATGTCAAGTACAGAACTAAGCCAACCTCGGCGTGAGCTTTGGTTGTGAATGGTATGAACTTTGAACTTATTCACTACAGAAGTGATACCTCCTAGCCGTTGAGTTAGCAGCGGCCGCTGTAGACGTGGGCTAGGAAAGGACGGACGACGGATCCAGTCTACCACAGACGAAGATACCACCACGTATCCAATTTACCACCAGAGACATTCTTCCGAGGACCGGAAGATCTGTTGGCCAACCCGGCCAATCTACCGAAGCGCAGCTCAGAGTAAATATTTATTGCATTTTCCTTTTACAAATGGGCGGTAATTTAGAATGCATAAGATTCTGTATTTACGATAGCATAGCTGCTGTTTCTTTGTTCCTAAGTCTTCCCGCTCTTTCATTCAAGCCCAACCCCCTTTCTGTGTGTAACAACCCGCCATGTCGGCTCCGTCCACCAGGGATGTTTTCTGTATGACATCATTTGTATTCGGTGTATATGTAATTCTGTGTGATAAATTAGGTATTTAGTAAATAAATAATTAAACCCAATTTTGTATTGCTGATTCAACTTGTTAGCCAGGGTTCGTGAAGATAACCAAGAATTGACCACTTTCATTATGAGACTGAAAATAAGGTGACGATTAAGATGACAGCTATCGATGTAAAATATTACTACTTTTTAAGAGTTTATTCGGAAGATAACGGCTCTATAAACACTCTTCCGTGTTGTCCCGACTTTCTAGTTAATTACATTTACATGATTAGTGAATCAGGTGATATTAATTACAGAGAAAGGATTTTATAGAATAGCTTGTCATATCACTTAATCCGGTATAGCAAAGACACGACACTAGAGATGGCTATTTAACAGTGATGTCCTTGAGATAGAAGCTGTTTTTCAGTCTATTGGTCCCAGCTTTGATGCACCTGTACTGACCTCGCCTTCTGGATGATAGCGGGGTGAACAGGCCGTGATTCGGGTGGTTGATGTCCTTGATGATCTTTTTGGCCTGTGACATTGGGTGGTGTAGGTGTCCTGGAGGGCAGGTAGTTTTCCCCCGGGAATGCGTTGAGCAGACCGCACCACCCTCTGGGTAGCCCTGCCGTTGTGGGCGGTGCAGTTGCCGTACCAGGTGGTGATACAGCCCGACAGGATGCTCTCGATTGTGCATCTGTAAAAGTTTAAGGGTCTTAGGGACCAAGCCAAATTTCTTCAGCCTCCTGAGGTTGAAGAGGCGCTGTTCCGCCTTCTTCATCACACTGTCTGAGTGGGTGGACCATTTCAGATTGTCAGTGATGTGTGCGCTGAGGAACTTGAAGCTCTTCACCTTCTCCGCTGTGGTCCTGTCGATGTGGATGGGGCGTGCTCCCTCCACTGTCTCCTGAAGTCCACGATCAGCTCCTCCGATTTGTTGATGTTGAGTGAGAGGTTGTTTTCCTGGCACCACTCCGCCAGGGCACTCACCCCCTCCCTGTAGGCTGTCTCGTCATTGTTGGGAATCAAGCCTACTACTGTTGTGACGTCAGTTGAAATGTATTTGGCTAAGGTGTATGTAAACTTCTGATTTCAACTGTATACGTCAATGTTATTCTCAGAGGCTACCCGGGAACATAGCCCAGTCTGCGTGATCAAAACAGTCTTGAAGCATGGATTCTGATTGGTCAGACCAACGTTGAATAGACCTTAGCACGGGTACTTCCTGTTTGAGTTTCTGCCTATAGGAAGGGAGAAGGAGGATGGAGGGCGAGGGCGAGGGAGTAACAATGGTCTAGAGTTTTTGAAGCGCGAGTACGACAAGCAATGTGTTGATCCAACTTCGGTAGCGTTTTCCTCAAATTTATTTTGTTAAAATCCCTAGCTACGATAAATGTGGCCTCAGGATATGTGTTTTCCAGTTTGCACAAAGCTCAGTGTAGTTCCTTCAGGGACGTTGTGGTATCGGCTTGAGGGGGAATATACATGACTGTGAGGATAACCGAAGATAATTCTCTCTGGAGGTAATATGGTTGGCATTTGATTGTGAGGTATTCTTGGTTGGGTGAACAAAAGGACTTGAGTTCCTGTACGTTATCACAACCTCACCATGAGTAGTTAATCATGAAACATACACCCCCGCCTTTCTTCTTCCCGGAGAGTTCTTTATTCCTGTCTGTGTGATGTACTGAGAACGCAGCTGGCTGTATGGACGGGGACAGTATATCCGGAAAGAGACACGATTCCATGAGTATGTTACAGTCCCTGATGTCTCTCTGGAGGGAGATCCTCGCCTTGAGCTCATCTACTTTATTGTCCAGGGACAGAACATTAGCGAGTAATATATTTGGGTTTTCACGAAGCGCACCACAGGAATAATGGTTATGTGTTGTTTCAGGAACAGCACCACAGAAATAATGGTTCTGTGTTGTTTCAGGAAGAGCACGACAGGAATAATGGTTCTGTGTTGTTTCAGGAAGAGCACCATAGTGCGTATGTTGTTCCGGTTTTATGAGCCCCCGAATGGAAACATCTACATCGCTGGACAGAACATCAGAGACGTTGGACTGAATAGTTTGTGATGGGCCGTAGGGGTGGTACCACAGGTAAAACTGCCTTGATTTGATTAAACTTATTGATCCTGTATTAAGTTGACTTGGACAACAATAAACTCCCACAACAAGGGGGCACTGTGGAAGCATATAGAAACTACAAGTTCTTTCCTTCACATGTTGAAAGAACAGTTTGTGTATTTGTTCAGTGTGTTTCTACACTTGATGTTGTCCTCTCCTGATGTTTCCTCTCCTCAAGTTGAGCTGAAGGTATTGATTGACTACTGTTTCCTCCCTCTCTCTGTCTCTCTACCCTCCTCCTTCTATCTCTCCTCCTCCCTACTCAGGATGCAGTGCTCTTCCACAACACCATCTTCTACAACCTTCAGTACGGGAACATCAACGCCACGCCAGAGGAGGTGTACCAGGTGGCACGGCTGGCAGGGATCCACGATGCCATCCTTAGGATGCCCCACGGATACGACACTCAGGTCGGCGAGAGGGGACTCAAACTGTCAGGTAGGTCAGACACACTCTGGTCGGGAGAGGGGACTCAAAAATCTACCTGTCTGACTGGTGTAGCTCCTACTGTTACCACTGGGGCTTTCTATATCTACCAGTCTGACTGGTGTAGCTCCTACTGTTACCACTGGGGCTTTCTATATCTACCACTTTGGCTACCTGTTGACTTTTCCATAGCACTTCTACAGAGTCAGTTAGAACAGAGAGAATGACAAACGTCTTCAGTTGCGTTGCTTTCTTTGTGACCTGACCTGGCTCTAGATATGTGTATGCTTCCTGTCCTGTCTCTGTTGCCGTGTGTATCAAGACTGCTTTATTTGCTTCCTGTTATGTCTCTGTTGCCGTGTGTGCCAATAATGCTTTATTTACTTCCTTTTCTGTCTCTGTTGCCATGTGTGTCAAGACTGCATTATTTACTTCCGGTTCTGTCTCTGTTGCTGTGTGTGTCAGGACTGCATCATTGACTTGCTGTGTGTGTTTCAGGTGGGGAGAAGCAGCGTGTGGACATAGCCAGGGCCATACTGAAGAACCCTCCTATCCTGCTGTATGATGAAGCTACGTCCTCACTGGACTCTATCATTGAGGAGGTAACCCCCACACAATACAGAATCACCTGTTGTCTCTTCTGCAGCTCAATTTACCAACCAATCAATCAGCTCAGTAGATGTTAGGGGATAGAGTACACTGTGCCCTGAACTTGGAGAGAATAGGCCACGTCATATTATACGTTTCTTACTGAATTACATTTAGATGTGTATTGCTTTCTTATTGTGAAGCTTTTTATAAGGGCCTATGTAAATATCATCAGGAGCACACAGGGGTGTGCAGGAGGGGTGATGATGACTGGAGATATTTATGGCTGTTGTTGTGTTGACTTAGTTGTTTTAATAGCATTTCTCAGAGAAACCGGGTCCATATATATCATGTCTGTCATATTGGCATCGGTGTGCTCCTAGAACATTCTAGAACTATTTGTAATACTTGATGTTCCTGTGTTGTTTCTATAGTGTTCTAGAACTATTTCTAATACTGATGTTCCTGTGTTCCATAATAATGGCGCCGTAGGGGATGGCTGCCATTTTACGGGCTCCAAACTAGTGATGCACCGATATGACATTTTTGGCCGATATCGATAATTTCCTTGCCAAAAAAAAAACGATACCGATAACCGATATATAACATTTTTGCGGCCTTTCTAACTTCTAGTACTGTTAAATAGTTAACACACACACGGACGCAGTGGTCTAAGGCACTGCATCTCAGTGCAAGAGGCGTCACTACAGTCCCTGGTTCGAATCCAGGCTGTATCACAACTGGCCGTGATTGGGAGGCACATTTGGCCCAGCGTCGTCCGGGCCGTCATTGTAAATAAGAATTTGTTCTTAACTGACATGCCTAGTTAACCTATCTAGGGGAGGTGGGACGAAATCGTCCCACACTATTCAACAGCCAGTGACAAATCAGAGCGCCAAATTTAAAACCACAAAATGTCATAATTCAAAGTTCTCAAACATAGGACTATTTTACACCATTTTATAGATATACTTCTCCTGAATCGAACCACGTTGTCCGATTTCCAAAAGGCTTTACAGAGAAAGCAAAACATTAGATTATGTTAGGAGAGTACATAGACACAAAAAACCACACAGCCAATACCAAGCAACTAGCATGCATCACAAATACCCAAAACACAGCTAAATGACACTCCTAGGACATTATGTTACACAATACATGCATGTTTTGTTCAATCAAGTTCATATTTATATCAAAAACCAGCTTTTTACATTAGCATGTGATGTTCAGAACTAGCATACACACCGAAAACTTCCAGTGAATTTACTAAATTACTCACGATAAACATTGACAAAATACATAACAATTATTTTAAGAATTATAGATACAGAACTCCTTTATGCAATCGCTATGTCCGATTTTAAAATAGCTTTCGGCGAAAGCACATTTTGCAATATTCTGAGTACATAGCTCAGCCATCACGGCTAGCTAATTTGACACCCACAAACTGTTTGAATGGTGTCTGTGAGTATAACAGAACCCATTTGGCAGGCCAAAACCTGAGAAGATTCCTTACAGGAAGTGCGCTCTCTGCAAAATGTGCTTTCACCGAAGAGCTATTTTAAAATCGGACACCTTGATTGCATAAAGGA
>NW_025547014.1:0-51218 GCF_905237065.1 Salmo salar | reverse complement strand
TATGAACTGAGGAGACTATGGGGAGGATATGAACTGAGGAGACTATGGGGAGGATATGAACTATAAACTGAGGAGACTATGGGGAGGATATGAACTGAGGAGACTATGGGGAGGATATGAACTATAAACTGAGGAGACTATGGGGAGGATATGAACTGAGGAGACTATGGGGAGGATATGAACTGAGGAGACTATGGGGAGGATATGAACTGAGGAGACTATGGGGAGGATATGAACTGTAAACTGAGGAGACTATGGGGAGGATATGAACTGAGGAGACTATGGGGAGGATATGAACTGAGGAGACTATGGGGAGGATATGAACTGAGGAGACTATGGGGAGGATATGAACTGAGGAGACTATGGGGAGGATATGAACTGAGGAGACTATGGGGAGGATATGAACTGAGGAGACTATGGGGAGGATATGAACTGAGGAGACTATGGGGAGGATATGAACTGAGGAGACTATGGGGAGGATATGAACTGAGGAGACTATGGGGAGGATATGAACTGAGGAGACTATGGGGAGGATATGAACTGAGGAGACTACGGGGAGGATATGAACTGAGGAGACTATGGGGAGGATATGAACTGAGGAGACTACGGGGAGGATATGAACTGAGGAGACTATGGGGAGGATATGAACTGAGGAGACTATGGGGAGGATATGAACTGAGGAGACTATGGGGAGGATATGAACTGAGGAGACTATGGGGAGGATATGAACTGAGGAGACTATGGGGAGGATATGAACTGAGGAGACTATGGGGAGGATATGAACTGAGGAGACTATGGGGAGGATATGAACTGAGGAGACTATGGGGAGGATATGAACTGAGGAGACTATGGGGAGGATATGAACTGAGGAGACTATGGGGAGGATATGAACTATAAACTGAGGAGACTATGGGGAGGATATGAACTGAGGAGACTATGGGGAGGATATGAACTGAGGAGACTATGGGGAGGATATGAACTGAGGAGACTATGGGGAGGATATGAAACTGAGGAGACTATGGGGAGGATATGAACTGAGGAGACTATGGGGAGGATATGAACTATACTGAGGAGACTATGGGGAGGATATGATATAACTGAGGAGACTATGGGGAGGATATGAACTGAGGAGTCTATGGGGTGGATATGAACTGAGGAGACTATGGGGAGGATATGAACTGAGGAGACTATGGGGAGGATATGAACTGAGGAGACTATGGGGAGGATATGAACTGAGGAGACTATGGGGAGGATATGAACTGAGGAGACTATGGGGAGGATATGAACTATAAACTGAGGAGACTATGGGGAGGATATGAACTGTAAACTGAGGAGACTATGGGGAGGATATGAACTGTAAACTGAGGAGACTATGGGGAGGATATGAACTGAGGAGACTATGGGGAGGATATGAACTGAGGAGACTATGGGGAGGATATGAACTGAGGAGACTATGGGGAGGATATGAACTGAGGAGACTATGGGGAGGATATGAACTGAAGAGACTATGGGGAGGATATGAACTATAAACTGAGGAGACTATGGGGAGGATATGAACTGAGGAGACTATGGGGAGGATATGAACTGAGGAGACTATGGGGAGGATATGAACTGAGGAGACTATGGGGAGGATATGAACTGAGGAGACTATGGGGAGGATATGAACTGTAAACTGAGGAGACTATGGGGAGGATATGAACTGAGGAGACTATGGGGATTAAATGAACTATAAACTGAGGAGACTATGGGGAGCATATGAACTGAGGAGACTATGGGGAGGATATGAACTGAGGAGACTATGGGGAGGATGAACTGTAAACTGAGGAGACTATGGGGAGGATATGAACTGAGGAGACTATGGGGAGGATATGAACTGAGGAGACTATGGGGAGGATATGAACTGAGGAGACTATGGGGAGGATATGAACTGAGGAGACTATGGGGAGGATATGAACTGAGGAGACTATGGGGAGGATATGAACTGAGGAGACTATGGGGAGGATATGAACTGAGGAGACTATGGGGAGGATATGAACTGAGGAGACTATGGGGAGGATATGAACTGAGGAGACTATGGGGAGGATATAAACTGAGGAGACTATGGGGAGGATATGAACTGAGGAGACTATGGGGAGGATATGAACTGAGGAGACTATGGGGAGGATATGAACTGAGGAGACTATGGGGAGGATATGAACTGAGGAGACTATGGGGAGGATATGAACTGAGGAGACTATGGGGAGGATATGAACTGAGGAGACTACGGGGAGGATATGAACTGAGGAGACTATGGGGAGGATATGAACTGAGGAGACTATGGGGAGGATATGAACTGAGGGAGACTATGGGGAGGATATGAACTGTAAACTGAGGAGACTATGGGGAGGATATGAACTGAGGAGACTATGGGGAGGATATGAACTGAGGAGACTATGGGAGGATGGAATGAACTGAGGAGACTATGGGGAGGATATGAACTGAGGAGACTATGGGGAGGATATGAACTGAGGAGACTATGGGGAGGATATGAACTGTAAACTGAGGAGACTATGGGGAGGATATGAACTGAACTGAGGAGACTATGGGGAGGATATGAACTGAGGAGACTATGGGGAGGATATGAACTGAGGAGACTATGGGGAGGATATGAACTGAAACTGAGGAGACTATGGGGAGGATATGAACTGTAAACTGAGGAGACTATGGGGAGGATTGAACTGTAAACTGAGGAGACTATGGGGAGGATATGAACTGAGGAGACTATGGGGAGGATATGAACTGAGGAGACTATGGGGAGGATATGAACTGAGGAGACTATGGGGAGGATATGAACTGAGGAGACTATGGGGAGGATATGAACTGAGGAGACTATGGGGAGGATATGAACTGTAAACTGAGGAGACTATGGGGAGGATATGAACTGAGGAGACTATGGGGAGGATATGAACTATAAACTGAGGAGACTATGGGGAGGATATGAACTGAGGAGACTATGGGGAGGATATGAACTGAGGAGACTATGGGGAGGATATGAACTGTAAACTGAGGAGACTATGGGGAGGATATGAACTGAGGAGACTATGGGGAGAAATGAACTATAAACTGAGGAGACTATGGGAAGGATATGAACCGAGGAGACTATGGGGAGGATATGAACTGAGGAGACTATGGGGAGGATACGAACTATAAACTGAGGAGACTATGGGGAGGATATGAACTGAGGAGACTATGGGGAGGATATGAACTGAGGAGACTATGGGGAGGATATGAACTGAGGAGACTATGGGGAGGATGAACTGAACTGAGGAGACTATGGGGAGGATATGAACTGAGGAGACTATGGGGAGGATATGAACTGAGGAGACTATGGGGAGGATATGAACTGAGGAGACTATGGGGAGGATATGAACTGAGGAGACTATGGGGAGGATATGAACTGAGGAGACTATGGGGAGGATATGAACTGAGGAGACTATGGGGAGGATATGAACTGAGGAGACTATGGGGAGGATATGAACTGAGGAGACTACGGGGAGGATATGAACTGAGGAGACTATGGGGAGGATATGAACTGAGGAGACTATGGGGAGGATATGAACTGAGGAGACTATGGGGAGGATATGAACTGAGGAGACTACGGGGAGGATATGAACTGAGGAGACTATGGGGAGGATATGAACTGAGGAGACTATGGGGAGGATATGAACTGAGGAGACTATGGGGAGGATATGAACTGAGGAGACTATGGGGAGGATATGAACTGAGGAGACTATGGGGAGGATATGAACTGAGGAG
The DNA here is from genome assembly GCF_905237065.1 of Salmo salar. Lineage (NCBI taxonomy): Eukaryota > Metazoa > Chordata > Actinopteri > Salmoniformes > Salmonidae > Salmo > Salmo salar. The sequence continues at coordinate 47,423 of NW_025547014.1, read as the reverse complement.
ACTATGGGGTGGATATGAACTGAGGAGACTATGGGGTGGATATGAACTGAGGAGACTATGGGGAGGATATGAAGACTATGGGGAGGATATGAACTGTAAACTGAGGAGACTATGGGGAGGATATGAACTGAGGAGACTATGGGGAGAATATGAACTATATACTGAGGAGACTTAGGGGAGGATATGGACTATGAACTGAGGAGACTATGGGGTGGATATGAACTGAGGAGACTATGGGGAGGATATGAACTGAGGAGACTATGGGGAGGATATGAACTGAGGAGACTATGGGGAGGATATGAACTGTAAACTGAGGAGACTATGGGGAGGATATGAAACTGAGGAGACTATGGGGAGGATATGAACTGAGGAGACTATGGGGAGGATATGAACTGAGGAGACTATGGGGAGGATATGAACTATAAACTGAGGAGACTATGGGGAGGATATGAACTGAACTGAGGAGACTATGGGGAGGATATGAACTGTAACTGAGGAGACTATGGGGAGGATATGAACTGAGGAGACTATGGGGAGGATATGAACTGAGGAGACTATGGGGAGGATATGAACTGAGGAGACTATGGGGAGGATATGAACTGAGGAGACTATGGGGAGGATATGAACTGAGGAGACTATGGGGAGGATATGAACTGTAAACTGAGGAGACTATGGGGAGGATATGAACTGAGGAGACTATGGGGAGATGAACTATAAACTGAGGAGACTATGGGGAGGATATGAACTGAGGAGACTATGGGGAGGATATGAACTGAGGAGACTATGGGGAGGATATGAACTGTAAACTGAGGAGACTATGGGGAGGATATGAACTGAGGAGACTATGGGGAGGATATGAACTATAAACTGAGGAGACTATGGGAAGGATATGAACTGAGGAGACTATGGGGAGGATATGAACTGAGGAGACTATGGGGAGGATATGAACTATACTGAGGAGACTATGGGGAGGATATGAACTGAGGAGACTATGGGGAGGATATGAACTGAGGAGACTATGGGGAGGATATAAACTGAGGAGACTATGGGGAGGATATGAACTATAAACTGAGGAGACTATGGGGAGGATATGAACTGTAAACGAGGAGACTATGGGGAGGATATGAACTGTAACTGAGGAGACTATGGGGAGGATATGAACTGAGGAGACTATGGGGAGAAAAATGAACTATAAACTGAGGAGACTATGGGGAGGATATGAACTGAGGAGACTATGGGGAGGATATGAACTATAAACTGAGGAGACTATGGGGAGGATATGAACTGAGGAGACTATGGGGAGGATATGAACTGAGGAGACTATGGGGAGGATATGAACTGAGGAGACTATGGGGAGGATATGAACTATAAACTGAGGAGACTATGGGGAGGATATGAACTGTAAACTGAGGAGACTATGGGGAGGATATGAACTGAGGAGACTATGGGGAGGATATGAACTGAGGAGACTATGGGGAGGATATGAACTGAGGAGACTATGGGGAGGATATGAACTGAGGAGACTATGGGGAGGATATGAACTGTAAACTGAGGAGACTATGGGGAGGATATGAACTGAGGAGACTATGGGGAGGATATGAACTATAAACTGAGGAGACTATGGGGAGGATATGAACTGAGGAGACTATGGGGAGGATATGAACTGAGGAGACTATGGGGAGGATATGAACTGAGGAGACTATGGGGAGGATATAAACTGAGGAGACTATGGGGAGGATATGAACTGAGGAGACTATGGGGAGGATATGAAACTGAGGAGACTATGGGGAGGATATGAACTATAAACTGAGGAGACTATGGGGAGGATATGAACTGTAAACTGAGGAGACTATGGGGAGGATATGAACTGAGGAGACTATGGGGAGAAATGAACTATAAACTGAGGAGACTATGGGAAGGATATGAACCGAGGAGACTATGGGGAGGATATGAACTATAAACTGAGGAGACTATGGGGAGGATATGAACTGAGGAGACTATGGGGAGGATATGAACTGAGGAGACTATGGGGAGGATATAAACTGAGGAGACTATGGGGAGGATATGAACTGAGGAGACTATGGGGAGGATATGAACTGTAAACTGAGGAGACTATGGGGAGGATATGAACTGAGGAGACTATGGGGAGGATATGAACTGAGGAGACTATGGGGAGGATGAATATGAACTGAGGAGACTATGGGGAGGATAACTGTAAACTGAGGAGACTATGGGGAGGATATGAACTAAACTGAGGAGACTATGGGGAGGATATGAACTGAGGAGACTATGGGGAGGATATGAACTGTAAACTGAGGAGACTATGGGGAGGATATGAACTGAGGAGACTATGGGGAGGATATGAACTGAGGAGACTATGGGGAGGATATGAACTGAGGAGACTATGGGGAGGATATGAACTGAGGAGACTATGGGGAGGATATGAACTGAGGAGACTATGGGGAGGATATGAACTGAAACTGAGGAGACTATGGGGAGGATATGAACTGAGGAGACTATGGGGATTATATGAACTATAAACTGAGGAGACTATGGGGAGGATATGAACTGAGGAGACTATGGGGAGGATATGAACTGAGGAGACTATGGGGAGGATATGAACTGTAAACTGAGGAGACTATGGGGAGGATATGAACTGAGGAGACTATGGGGAGGATATGAACTGAAACTATGAACTGAGGAGACTATGGGGAGGATATGAACTGAGGAGACTATGGGGAGGATATGAACTATAAACTGAGGAGACTATGGGGAGGATATGAACTGAGGAGACTATGGGGAGGATATGAACTGAGGAGACTATGGGGAGGATATGAAACTGAGGAGACTATGGGGAGGATATGAACTATAAACTGAGGAGACTATGGGGAGGATATGAACTATAAACTGAGGAGACTATGGGGAGGATATGAACTGTAATGAGGAGACTATGGGGAGGATATGAACTGAGGAGACTATGGGGAGGATATGAACTATAAACTGAGGAGACTATGGGAAGGATATGAACTGAGGAGACTATGGGGAGGATATGAACTATAAACTGAGGAGACTATGGGGAGGATATGAACTGAGGAGACTATGGGGAGGATATGAACTGAGGAGACTATGGGGAGGATATGAACTGAGGAGACTATGGGGAGGATATGAACTATAAACTGAGGAGACTATGGGGAGGATATGAACTGTAAACTGAGGAGACTATGGGGAGGATATGAACTGAGGAGACTATGGGGAGGATATGAACTGAGGAGACTATGGGGAGGATATGAACTGAGGAGACTATGGGGAGGATATGAACTGAGGAGACTATGGGGAGGATATGAACTGAGGAGACTATGGGGAGGATATGAACTGAGGAGACTATGGGGAGAATGAACTATAAACTGAGGAGACTATGGGGAGGATATGAACTGAGGAGACTATGGGGAGGATATGAACTGAGGAGACTATGGGGAGGATATGAACTATAAACTGAGGAGACTATGGGGAGGATATGAACTGAGGAGACTATGGGGAGGATATGAACTGAGGAGACTATGGGGAGGATATAAACTGAGGAGACTATGGGGAGGATATGAACTATAAACTGAGGAGACTATGGGGAGGATATGAACTATAAACTGAGGAGACTATGGGGAGGATATGAACTGACTAGGAGACTATGGGGAGGATATGAACTGAGGAGACTATGGGGAGGATATGAACTATAAACTGAGGAGACTATGGGGAGGATATGAACTGAGGAGACTATGGGGAGGATATGAACTATAAACTGAGGAGACTATGGGGAGGATATGAACTGAGGAGACTATGGGGAGGATATGAACTGAGGAGACTATGGGGAGGATATGAACTGAGGAGACTATGGGGAGGATATGAACTGAACTGAGGAGACTATGGGGAGGATATGAACTATAAACTGAGGAGACTATGGGGAGGATATGAACTGAGGAGACTATGGGGAGGATATGAACTGAGGAGACTATGGGGAGGATATGAACTGAGGAGACTATGGGGAGGATATGAACTGAGGAGACTATGGGGAGGATATGAACTGAGGAGACTATGGGGAGGATATGAACTGAGGAGACTATGGGGAGGATATAAACTGAGGAGACTATGGGGAGGATATAAACTGAGGAGACTATGGGGAGGATATGAACTGAGGAGACTATGGGGAGGATATGAACTGAGGAGACTATGGGGAGGATATGAACTGAGGAGACTATGGGGAGGATATGAACTATAAACTGAGGAGACTATGGGGAGGATATGAACTGTAAACTGAGGAGACTATGGGGAGGATATGAACTGACTGAGGAGACTATGGGGAGGATATGAAAACTGAGGAGACTATGGGGAGGATATGAACTGAGGAGACTATGGGGAGGATATGAACTGAGGAGACTATGGGGAGGATATGAACTGAGGAGACTATGGGGAGGATATGAACTAACTGAGGAGACTATGGGGAGGATGAACTGTAAACTGAGGAGACTATGGGGAGGATATGAACTGAGGAGACTATGGGGAGGATATGAACTATAAACTGAGGAGACTATGGGGAGGATATGAACTGAGGAGACTATGGGGAGGATATGAACTAAACTGAGGAGACTATGGGGAGGATATGAACTGAGGAGACTATGGGGAGGATATGAACTGAGGAGACTATGGGGAGGATATGAACTGAGGAGACTATGGGGAGGATATGAACTGAGGAGACTATGGGGAGGATATGAACTGAGGAGACTATGGGGAGGATATGAACTGAGGAGACTATGGGGAGGATATGAACTGAGGAGACTATGGGGAGGATGAACTATAAACTGAGGAGACTATGGGGAGGATATGAACTATAAACTGAGGAGACTATGGGGAGGATATGAACTGTAACTGAGGAGACTATGGGGAGGATATGAACTGTAAACTGAGGAGACTATGGGGAGGATATGAACATAAACTGAGGAGACTATGGGGAGGATATGAACTGAGGAGACTATGGGGAGGATATGAACTATAAACTGAGGAGACTATGGGGAGGATATGGACTATAAACTGAGGAGACTATGGGGAGGATATGAACTGAGGAGACTATGGGGAGGATATGAACTATAAACTGAGGAGACTATGGGGAGGATATGAACTGAGGAGACTATGGGGAGGATATGAACTGAGGAGACTATGGGGAGGATATGAACTATAAACTGAGGAGACTATGGGGAGGATATGAACTGAGGAGACTATGGGGAGGATATGAACTGTAAACTGAGGAGACTATGGGGAGGATATGAACTGTAAACTGAGGAGACTATGGGGAGGATATGAACTGAGGAGACTATGGGGAGGATATGAACTGAGGAGACTATGGGGAGGATATGAACTGAGGAGACTATGGGGAGGATATGAACTGAGGAGACTATGGGGAGGATATGAACTGAGGAGACTATGGGGAGGATATGAACTGAGGAGACTATGGGGAGGATATGAACTGAGGAGACTATGGGGAGGATATGAACTGAGGAGACTATGGGGAGGATATGAACTGAGGAGACTATGGGGAGGATATGAACTATAAACTGAGGAGACTATGGGGTGGATATGAACTGTAACTGAGGAGACTATGGGGAGGATATGAACTGAGGAGACTATGGGGAGAATGAACTATAAACTGAGGAGACTATGGGGAGGATATGAACTGAGGAGACTATGGGGAGGATATGAACTGAGGAGACTATGGGGAGGATATGAACTGAGGAGACTATGGGGAGGATATGAACTGAAATGAGGAGACTATGGGGAGGATATGAAACTGAGGAGACTATGGGGAGGATATGAACTGAGGAGACTATGGGGAGGATATGAACTATAAACTGAGGAGACTATGGGGAGGATATGAACTGAGGAGACTATGGGGAGGATATGAACTATAAACTGAGGAGACTATGGGGAGGATATGAACTGAGGAGACTATGGGGAGGATATGAACTGAGGAGACTATGGGGAGGATATGAACTATAAACTGAGGAGACTATGGGGAGGATATGAACTGAGGAGACTATGGGGAGGATATGAACTGAGGAGACTATGGGGAGGATATGAACTGAGGAGACTATGGGGAGGATATGAACTGAGGAGACTATGGGGAGGATATGAACTGAGGAGACTATGGGGAGGATATGAACTGAGGAGACTATGGGGAGGATATGAACTGAGGAGACTATGGGGAGGATATGAACTGAGGAGACTATGGGGAGGATATGAACTGAGGAGACTATGGGGAGGATATGAACTGTAAACTGAGGAGACTATGGGGAGGATATGAACTGTAAACTGAGGAGACTATGGGGAGGATATGAACTGAGGAGACTATGGGGAGGATATGAACTGAGGAGACTATGGGGAGGATATGAACTGTAAACTGAGGAGACTATGGGGAGGATATGAACTGAGGAGACTATGGGGAGGATATGAACTGAGGAGACTATGGGGAGGATGAACTATAAACTGAGGAGACTATGGGGAGGATATGAACTGAGGAGACTATGGGGAGGATATGAACTATAAACTGAGGAGACTATGGGGAGGATATGGACTATGAACTGAGGAGACTATGGGGAGGATATGAACTGAGGAGACTATGGGGAGGATATGAACTATAAACTGAGGAGACTATGGGGAGGATATGAACTGTAAACTGAGGAGACTATGGGGAGGATATGAACTGAGGAGACTATGGGGAGGATATGAACTGAGGAGACTATGGGGAGGATATGAACTGAGGAGACTATGGGGAGGATATGAACTGAGGAGACTATGGGGAGGATATGAACTGAGGAGACTATGGGGAGGATATGAACTGAGGAGACTATGGGGAGGATATGAACTATAAACTGAGGAGACTATGGGGAGGATATGAACTGTAAACTGAGGAGACTATGGGGAGGATATGAACTGAGGAGACTATGGGGAGAAAATGAACTATAAACTGAGGAGACTATGGGGAGGATATGAACTGAGGAGACTATGGGGAGGATATGAACTGTAAACTGAGGAGACTATGGGGAGCATATGAACTGAGGAGACTATGGGGAGGATATGAACTGAGGAGACTATGGGGAGGATATGAACTGTAAACTGAGGAGACTATGGGGAGGATATGAACTGTACTGGAGACTATGGGGAGGATATGAACTGAGGAGACTATGGGGAGGATATGAACTATAAACTGAGGAGACTATGGGGAGGATATGAACTATAAACTGAGGAGACTATGGGGAGGATATGAACTGAGGAGACTATGGGGAGGATATGAACTGTAAACTGAGGAGACTATGGGGAGGATATCAACTGTAAACTGAGGAGACTATGGGGAGGATATGAACTATAAACTGAGGAGACTATGGGGAGGATATGAACTGTAAACTGAGGAGACTATGGGGAGGATATGAACTGAGGAGACTATGGGGAGGATATGAACTATAAACTGAGGAGACTATGGGGAGGATATGAACTGAGGAGACTATGGGGAGGATATGAACTGAGGAGACTATGGGGAGGATATGAACTGAGGAGACTATGGGGAGGATATGAACTGTAAACTGAGGAGACTATGGGGAGGATATGAACTGAGGAGACTATGGGGAGGATATGAACTGAGGAGACTATGGGGAGGATATGAACTGAGGAGACTATGGGGAGGATATGAACTGAGGAGACTATGGGGAGGATATGAACTGAGGAGACTATGGGGAGGATATGAACTGAGGAGACTATGGGGAGGATATGAACTGAGGAGACTATGGGGAGGATATGAACTGAGGAGACTATGGGGAGGATATGAACTGAGGAGACTATGGGGAGGATATGAACTGAGGAGACTATGGGGAGGATATGAACTGAGGAGACTATGGGGAGGATATGAACTGAGGAGACTATGGGGAGGATATGAACTGAGGAGACTATGGGGAGGATATGAACTGAGGAGACTATGGGGAGGATATGAACTGAGGAGACTATGGGGAGGATATGAACTGAGGAGACTATGGGGAGGATATGAACTGAGGAGACTATGGGGAGGATATGAACTGAGGAGACTATGGGGAGGATATGAACTGAGGAGACTATGGGGAGGATATGAACTGAGGAGACTATGGGGAGGATATGAACTGAGGAGACTATGGGGAGGATATGAACTGAGGAGACTATGGGGAGGATATGAACTGAGGAGACTATGGGGAGGATATGAACTGAGGAGACTATGGGGAGGATATGAACTGAGGAGACTATGGGGAGGATATGAAAACTGAGGAGACTATGGGGAGGATATGAACTATAAACTGAGGAGACTATGGGGAGGATATGAACTGTAAACTGAGGAGACTATGGGGAGGATATGAACTGAGGAGACTATGGGGAGGATATGAACTGAGGAGACTATGGGGAGGATATGAACTGAGGAGACTATGGGGAGGATATGAACTGAGGAGACTATGGGGAGGATATGAACTGTAAACTGAGGAGACTATGGGGAGGATATGAACTGAGGAGACTATGGGGAGGATATGAACTGAGGAGACTATGGGGAGGATATGAACTGAGGAGACTATGGGGAGGATATGAACTGAGGAGACTATGGGGAGGATATGAACTATAAACTGAGGAGACTATGGGGAGGATATGAACTGAGGAGACTATGGGGAGGATATGAACTGAGGAGACTATGGGGAGGATATAAACTGAGGAGACTATGGGGAGGATATGAACTATAAACTGAGGAGACTATGGGGAGGATATGAACTATAAACTGAGGAGACTATGGGAAGGATATGAACTGTAACTAGGAGACTATGGGGAGGATATGAACTGAGGAGACTATGGGGAGGAAATGAACTATAAACTGAGGAGACTATGGGAAGGATATGAACTGAGGAGACTATGGGGAGGATATGAACTATAAACTGAGGAGACTATGGGGAGGATATGAACTGAGGAGACTATGGGGAGGATATAAACTGAGGAGACTATGGGGAGGATATGAACTGAGGAGACTATGGGGAGGATATGAAACTGAGGAGACTATGGGGAGGATATGAACTGTAAACTGAGGAGACTATGGGGAGGATATGAACTGAGGAGACTATGGGGAGGATATGAACTGAGGAGACTATGGGGAGGATATGAACTGAGGAGACTATGGGGAGGATATGAACTGAGGAGACTATGGGGAGGATATGAACTGAGGAGACTATGGGGAGGATATGAACTATAAACTGAGGAGACTATGGGGAGGATATGAACTGTAAACTGAGGAGACTATGGGGAGGATATGAACTGAACTGAGGAGACTATGGGGAGGATATGAACTATAAACTGAGGAGACTATGGGGAGGATATGAACTGAGGAGACTATGGGGAGGATATGAACTGAGGAGACTATGGGGAGGATATGAACTGAGGAGACTATGGGGAGGATATGAACTATACTGAGGAGACTATGGGGAGGATATGAACTGTAAACTGAGGAGACTATGGGGAGGATATGAACTGAGGAGACTATGGGGAGAATGAACTATAAACTGAGGAGACTATGGGGAGGATATGAACTGAGGAGACTATGGGGAGGATATGAACTATAAACTGAGGAGACTATGGGGAGGATATGAACTGAGGAGACTATGGGGAGGATATGAACTGAGGAGACTATGGGGAGGATATGAACTGAACTGAGGAGACTATGGGGAGGATATGAACTGAGGAGACTATGGGGAGGATATGAACTGAGGAGACTATGGGGAGGATATGAACTGAGGAGACTATGGGGAGGATATGAACTGAGGAGACTATGGGGAGGATATGAACTGAGGAGACTATGGGGAGGATATATGAACTGAGGAGACTATGGGGAGGATATGACTAAACTGAGGAGACTATGGGGAGGATATGAACTGAGGAGACTATGGGGAGGATATGAACTGTAAACTGAGGAGACTATGGGGAGGATACTATAAACTGAGGAGACTATGGGGAGGATATGAACTGAGGAGACTATGGGGAGGATATGAACTATAAACTGAGGAGACTATGGGGAGGATATGAACTATAAACTGAGGAGACTATGGGGAGGATATGAACTGAGGAGACTATGGGGAGGATATGAACTATAAACTGAGGAGACTATGGGGAGGATATGAACTGAGGAGACTATGGGGAGGATATGAACTGAGGAGACTATGGGGAGGATATGAACTGTAAACTGAGGAGACTATGGGGAGGATATGAACTGAGGAGACTATGGGGAGGATATGAACTATAAACTGAGGAGACTATGGGGAGGATATGAAACTGAGGAGACTATGGGGAGGATATGAACTGAGGAGACTATGGGGAGGATATGAACTATACTGAGGAGACTATGGGGAGGATATGAACTGTAAACTGAGGAGACTATGGGGAGGATATGAACTGAGGAGACTATGGGGAGGATATGAACTGAGGAGACTATGGGGAGGATATGAACTGAGGAGACTATGGGGAGGATATGAACTGAGGAGACTATGGGGAGGATATGAAACTGAGGAGACTATGGGGAGGATATGAACTGAGGAGACTATGGGGAGGATATGAACTGAGGAGACTATGGGGAGGATGAACTGAAACTGAGGAGACTATGGGGAGGATATGAACTGAAACTGAGGAGACTATGGGGAGGATATGAACTGAGGAGACTATGGGGAGGATATGAACTGAGGAGACTATGGGGAGGATATGAACTGTAAACTGAGGAGACTATGGGGAGGATATGAACTGTAAACTGAGGAGACTATGGGGAGGATATGAACTGAGGAGACTATGGGGAGGATATGAACTGAGGAGACTATGGGGAGGATATGAACTGTAAACTGAGGAGACTATGGGGAGGATATGAACTGAGGAGACTATGGGGAGGATATGAACTGAGGAGACTATGGGGAGGATATGAACTGTAAACTGAGGAGACTATGGGGAGGATATGAACTGAGGAGACTATGGGGAGAAAATGAACTATAAACTGAGGAGACTATGGGGAGGATATGAACTGAGGAGACTATGGGGAGGATATGAACTGAGGAGACTATGGGGAGGATATGAATATAAACTGAGGAGACTATGGGGAGGATATGAACTGTAAACTGAGGAGACTATGGGGAGGATATGAACTGAGGAGACTATGGGGAGTATATGAACTGAGGAGACTATGGGAGGATATGAACTGAGGAGACTATGGGGAGGATATGAACTGAGGAGACTATGGGGAGGATATAAACTGAGGAGACTATGGGGAGGATATGAACTGAGGAGACTATGGGGAGGATATGAACTATAAACTGAGGAGACTATGGGGAGGATATGAACTGTAAACTGAGGAGACTATGGGGAGGATATGAACTGAGGAGACTATGGGGAGAAAATGAACTATAAACTGAGGAGACTATGGGAAGGATATGAACCGAGGAGACTATGGGGAGGATATGAACTATAAACTGAGGAGACTATGGGGAGGATATGAACTGAGGAGACTATGGGGAGGATATGAACTGAGGAGACTATGGGGAGGATATGAAACTGAGGAGACTATGGGGAGGATATGAACTGAGGAGACTATGGGGAGGATATAAACTGAGGAGACTATGGGGAGGATATAAACTGAGGAGACTATGGGGAGGATATGAACTATAAACTGAGGAGACTATGGGGAGGATATGAACTGTAAACTGAGGAGACTATGGGGAGGATATGAACTGAGGAGACTATGGGGAGGATATGAACTGTAAACTGAGGAGACTATGGGGAGGATATGAACTGTAAACTGAGGAGACTATGGGGAGGATATGAACTGAGGAGACTATGGGGAGGATATGAACTATAAACTGAGGAGACTATGGGGAGGATATGAACTGTAAACTGAGGAGACTATGGGGAGGATATGAACTGAGGAGACTATGGGGAGGATATGAACTGAGGAGACTATGGGGAGGATATGAACTAAGGAGACTATGGGGAGGATATGAACTGTAAACTGAGGAGACTATGGGGAGGATATGAACTGTAAACTGAGGAGACTATGGGGAGGATATGAACTGAGGAGACTATGGGGAGGATATGAACTGAGGAGACTATGGGGAGGATATGAACTGAGGAGACTATGGGGAGGATATGAACTGAGGAGACTATGGGGAGGATATGAACTGAGGAGACTATGGGGAGGATATGAACTGTAAACTGAGGAGACTATGGGGAGGATATGAACTGAGGAGACTATGGGGAGGATATGAACTGAGGAGACTATGGGGAGGATAGGAACTGAGGAGACTATGGGGAGGATATGAACTGAGGAGACTATGGGGAGGATATGAACTGAGGAGACTATGGGGAGGATATGAACTGAGGAGACTATGGGGAGGATATGAACTGAGGAGAGCTATGGGGAGGATATGAACTGAGGAGAGACTACGGGGAGGATATGAACTGAGGAGACTATGGGGAGGATATGAACTGAGGAGACTATGGGGAGGATATGAACTGAGGAGACTATGGGGAGGATATGAACTGAGGAGACTATGGGGAGGATATGAACTGAGGAGACTATGGGGAGGATATGAACTGAGGAGACTATGGGGAGGATATGAACTGAGGAGACTATGGGGAGGATATGAACTGAGGAGACTATGGGGAGGATATGAACTGAGGAGACTATGGGGAGGATATGAACTGAGGAGACTATGGGGAGGATATGAACTGAGGAGACTACGGGGAGGATATGAACTGAGGAGACTACGGGGAGGATATGAACTGAGGAGACTACGGGAGGATATGAACTGAGGAGACTACGGGGAGGATATAAACTGAGGAGACTATGAACTGAGGAGTCTACGTGGAGTATATGAACTGAGGAGACTATGGGTAGGATATGAACTGAGGAGACATGGGGAGAATATGAACTGAGTAGACTATGGGGAGGATATGAACTGTAAACTGAGGAGACTATGGGGAGGATATGAACTGAGGAGACTATGGGGAGAATATGAACTATATACTGAGGAGACTTAGGGGAGGATATGGACTATGAACTGAGGAGACTATGGGGTGGATATGAACTGAGGAGACTATGGGGAGGATATGAACTGAGGAGACTATGGGGAGGATATGAACTGAGGAGACTATGGGGAGGATATGAAGACTATGGGGAGGATATGAACTGTAAACTGAGGAGACTATGGGGAGGATATGAACTGAGGAGACTATGGGGAGGATTGAACTGTAAACTGAGGAGACTATGGGGAGGATATGAACTGAAACTGAGGAGACTATGGGGAGGATATGAACTGAAACTGAGGAGACTATGGGGAGGATATGAACTGTAAACTGAGGAGACTATGGGGAGGATATGAACTGAGGAGACTATGGGGAGGATTTGAACTGAGGAGACTATGGGGAGGATATGAACTATAAACTGAGGAGACTATGGGGAGGATATGAACTGAAACTGAGGAGACTATGGGGAGGATATGAACTGTAAACTGAGGAGACTATGGGGAGGATATGAACTGAGGAGACTATGGGGAGGATATGAACTGAGGAGACTATGGGGAGGATATGAACTGAGGAGACTATGGGGAGGATATGAACTGAGGAGACTATGGGGAGGATATGAACTGAGGAGACTATGGGGAGGATATGAACTGAGGAGACTATGGGGAGGATATGAACTGAGGAGACTATGGGGAGGATATGAACTGAGGAGACTATGGGGAGGATATGAACTGAGGAGACTATGGGGAGGATATGAACTGAGGAGACTATGGGGAGGATATGAACTGAGGAGACTATGGGGAGGATATGAACTGAGGAGACTATGGGGAGGATATGAACTGAGGAGACTATGGGGAGGATATGAACTGAGGAGACTATGGGGAGGATATGAACTATAAACTGAGGAGACTATGGGGAGGATATGAACTGAGGAGACTATGGGGAGAATGAACTATAAACTGAGGAGACTATGGGGAGGATATGAACTGAGGAGACTATGGGGAGGATATGAACTGAGGAGACTATGGGGAGGATATGAACTGTAAACTGAGGAGACTATGGGGAGGATATGAACTGAGGAGACTATGGGGAGTGATATGAACTGAGGAGACTATGGGGAGGATATGAACTGAGGAGACTATGGGGAGGATATGAACTGAGGAGACTATGGGGAGGATATGAACTATAAACTGAGGAGACTATGGGGAGGATATGAACTGAGGAGACTATGGGGAGGATATGAACTGAGGAGACTATGGGGAGGATATAAACTGAGGAGACTATGGGGAGGATATGAACTATAAACTGAGGAGACTATGGGGAGGATATGAACTGTAAACTGAGGAGACTATGGGGAGGATATGAACTGAGGAGACTATGGGGAGGATATGAATATAAACTGAGGAGACTATGGGGAGGATATGAACTGAGGAGACTATGGGGAGGATATAAACTGAGGAGACTATGGGGAGGATATGAACTGAGGAGACTATGGGGAGGATATGAACTATAAACTGAGGAGACTATGGGGAGGATATGAACTGAGGAGACTATGGGGAGGATATGAACTGAGGAGACTATGGGGAGGATATGAACTGAGGAGACTAGAGGATGAACTGAGGAGACTATGGGGAGGATATGAACTGAGGAGACTATGGGGAGGATATGAACTGAGGAGACTATGGGGAGGATATGAACTGAGGAGACTATGGGGAGGATATGAACTGAGGAGACTATGGGGAGGATATGAACTGAGGAGACTATGGGGAGGATATGAACTGAGGAGACTATGGGGAGGATATGAACTGAGGAGACTATGGGGAGGATATGAACTGAGGAGACTATGGGGAGGATATGAACTGAGGAGACTATGGGGAGGATATGAACTGAGGAGACTATGGGGAGGATATGAACTGAGGAGACTACGGGGAGGATATGAACTGAGGAGACTACGGGGAGGATATGAACTGAGGAGACTATGGGGAGGATATGAACTGAGGAGACTATGGGGAGGATATGAACTGAGGAGACTATGGGGAGGATATGAACTGAGGAGACTATGAGGAGACTATGGGGAGTATATGAACTGAGGAGACTATGGGGTGGATATGAACTGAGGAGACTATGGGGAGGATATGAAGACTATGGGGAGGATATGAACTGTAAACTGAGGAGACTATGGGGAGGATATGAACTGAGGAGACTATGGGGAGAATATGAACTATATACTGAGGAGACTTAGGGGAGGATATGAAACTGAGGAGACTATGGGGAGGATATGAACTGAGGAGACTATGGGGTGGATATGAACTGAGGAGACTATGGGGTGGATATGAACTGAGGAGACTATGGGGAGGATATGAACTGAGGAGACTATGGGGAGGATATGAACTGTAAACTGAGGAGACTATGGGGAGGATATGAACTGTAAACTGAGGAGACTATGGGGAGGATATGAACTGTAAACTGAGGAGACTATGGGGAGGATATGAACTGTAAACTGAGGAGACTATGGGGAGGATATGAACTGTAACTGAGGAGACTATGGGGAGGATATGAACTGTAAACTGAGGAGACTATGGGGAGGATATGAACTGAGGAGACTATGGGGAGGATTTGAACTGAGGAGACTATGGGGAGGATATGAACTATAAACTGAGGAGACTATGGGGAGGATATGAACTGTAAACTGAGGAGACTATGGGGAGGATATGAACTGTAAACTGAGGAGACTATGGGGAGGATATGAACTGAGGAGACTATGGGGAGGATATGAACTGAGGAGACTATGGGGAGGATATGAACTGAGGAGACTATGGGGAGGATATGAACTGAGGAGACTATGGGGAGGATATGAACTGAGGAGACTATGGGGAGGATATGAACTGTAAACTGAGGAGACTATGGGGAGGATATGAACTGAGGAGACTATGGGGAGAATGAACTATAAACTGAGGAGACTATGGGGAGGATATGAACTGAGGAGACTATGGGGAGGATATGAACTGAGGAGACTATGGGGAGGATATGAACTGTAAACTGAGGAGACTATGGGGAGGATATGAACTGAGGAGACTATGGGGAGGATATGAACTATAAACTGAGGAGACTATGGGGAGGATATGAACTGAGGAGACTATGGGGAGGATATGAACTGAGGAGACTATGGGGAGGATATGAACTATAAACTGAGGAGACTATGGGGAGGATATGAACTGAGGAGACTATGGGGAGGATATGAACTGAGGAGACTATGGGGAGGATATGAACTGAGGAGACTATGGGGAGGATATGAACTATAAACTGAGGAGACTATGGGGAGGATATGAACTATAAACTGAGGAGACTATGGGGAGGATATGAACTGTACTAGGAGACTATGGGGAGGATATGAACTGAGGAGACTATGAGGAGAATATGAACTATAAACTGAGGAGACTATGGGGAGGATATGGACTATGAACTGAGGAGACTATGGGGAGGATATGAACTGAGGAGACTATGGGGAGGATATGAACTGAGGAGACTATGGGGAGGATATGAACTGAGGAGACTATGGGGAGGATATGAACTATAAACTGAGGAGACTATGGGGAGGATATGAACTGTAAACTGAGGAGACTATGGGGAGGATATGAACTGAGGAGACTATGGGGAGGATATGAACTGAGGAGACTATGGGGAGGATATGAACTGAGGAGACTATGGGGAGGATATGAACTGAGGAGACTATGGGGAGGATATGAACTGTAAACTGAGGAGACTATGGGGAGGATATGAACTGAGGAGACTATGGGGAGAATGAACTATAAACTGAGGAGACTATGGGGAGGATATGAACTGAGGAGACTATGGGGAGGATATGAACTGAGGAGACTATGGGGAGGATATGAACTATAAACTGAGGAGACTATGGGGAGGATATGAACTGAGGAGACTATGGGGAGGATATGAACTATAAACTGAGGAGACTATGGGGAGGATATGAACTGAGGAGACTATGGGGAGGATATGAACTGAGGAGACTATGGGGAGGATATGAACTATAAACTGAGGAGACTATGGGGAGGATATGAACTGAGGAGACTATGGGGAGGATATGAACTGAGGAGACTATGGGGAGGATATAAACTGAGGAGACTATGGGGAGGATATGAACTATAAACTGTGGAGACTATGGGGAGGATATGAACTATAAACACTGGAGACTATGGGGAGGATATGAACTGTAAACTGAGGAGACTATTGGGAGGATATGAACTGAGGAGACTATGGGGAGAAAAATGAACTATAAACTGAGGAGACTATGGGAAGGATATGAACCGAGGAGACTATGGGGAGGATATGAACTATAAACTGAGGAGACTATGGGGAGGATATGAACTGAGGAGACTATGGGGAGGATATGAACTGAGGAGACTATGGGGAGGATATAAACTGAGGAGACTATGGGGAGGATATACACTATACACTAAGAAGACTATGGGGAGGATATGAACTGTAAACTGAGGAGACTATGGGGAGTATATGAACTGAGGAGACTATGGGGAGTATATGAACTGAGGAGACTATGGGGAGGATATGAACTGAGGAGACTATGGGGAGGATATGAACTGAGGAGACTATGGGGAGGATATAAACTGAGGAGACTATGGGGAGGATATGAACTGAGGAGACTATGGGGAGGATATGAACTGAGGAGACTATGGGGAGGATATAAACTGAGGAGACTATGGGGAGGATATGAACTGAGGAGACTATGGGGAGGATATGAACTGAGGAGACTATGGGGAGGATATGAACTGAGGAGACTATGGGAGGATGGACTATAAACTGAGGAGACTATGGGGAGGATATGAACTGTAAACTGAGGAGACTATGGGGAGGATATGAACTGTAAACTGAGGAGACTATGGGGAGGATATGGACTATAAACTGAGGAGACTATGGGGAGGATATGAACTGAGGAGACTATGGGGAGGATATGAACTGAGGAGACTATGGGGAGGATATAAACTGAGGAGACTATGGGGAGGATATGAACTAAACTGAGGAGACTATGGGGAGGATATGAACTGAGGAGACTATGGGGAGGATATGAACTGAGGAGACTATGGGGAGGATATGAACTGAGGAGACTATGGGGAGGATATGAAACTGAGGAGACTATGGGGAGGATATGAACTATAAACTGAGGAGACTATGGGGAGAACTGATGAGACTATGGAGGATATGAACTGAGGAGACTATGGGGAGGATATGAACTGTAAACTGAGGAGACTATGGGGAGGATATGAACTGAGGAGACTATGGGGAGGATATGAACTGAGGAGACTATGGGGAGGATATGAACTGAGGAGACTATGGGGAGGATATGAACTGAGGAGACTATGGGGAGGATATGAACTGAGGAGACTATGGGGAGGATATGAACTATAAACTGAGGAGACTATGGGGAGGATATGGACTATAAACTGAGGAGACTATGGGGAGGATATGAACTGAGGAGACTATGGGGAGGATATGAACTGAGGAGACTATGGGGAGGATATGAACTATAAACTGAGGAGACTATGGGGAGGATATGAACTGAGGAGACTATGGGGAGGATATGAACTATAAACTGAGGAGACTATGGGGAGGATATGAAACTGAGGAGACTATGTGGAGGATATGAACTGAGGAGACTATGGGGAGGATATGAACTGAGGAGACTATGGGGAGGATATGAACTGAGGAGACTATGGGGAGGATATAAACTGAGGAGACTATGGGGAGGATATGAACTGTAAACTGAGGAGACTATGGGGAGGATATGAACTGTAAACTGAGGAGACTATGGGGAGGATATGAACTGAGGAGACTATGGGGAGGATATGAACTGAGGAGACTATGGGGAGGATATGAACTGTAAACTGAGGAGACTATGGGGAGCATATGAACTGAGGAGACTATGGGGAGGATATGAACTGAGGAGACAATGGGGAGGATATGAACTATAAACTGAGGAGACTATGGGGAGGATATGAACTGAGGAGACTATGGGGAGGATATGAACTATAAACTGAGGAGACTATGGGGAGGATATGAACTGTACTGAGGAGACTATGGGGAGGATATGAACTGAGGAGACTATGGGGAGGATATGAACTATAACTGAGGAGACTATGGGGAGGATATGAACTGTAAACTGAGGAGACTATGGGGAGGATATGAACTGAGGAGACTATGGGGAGGATATGAACTGAGGAGACT
Organism: Salmo salar; assembly: GCF_905237065.1. NCBI lineage: Eukaryota > Metazoa > Chordata > Actinopteri > Salmoniformes > Salmonidae > Salmo > Salmo salar. The sequence continues at coordinate 28,076 of NW_025547014.1, read as the reverse complement.
ATGGGGAGGATATGAACTGAGGAGACTATGGGGAGGATATGAACTGAGGAGACTATGGGGAGGATATAAACTGAGGAGACTATGGGGAGGATATGAACTGAGGAGACTATGGGGAGGATATGAACTGAGGAGACTATGGGGAGGATATGAACTATAAACTGAGGAGACTATGGGGAGGATATGAACTGTAAACTGAGGAGACTATGGGGAGGATATGAACTGAGGAGACTATGGGGAGAAAAATGAACTATAAACTGAGGAGACTATGGGGAGGATATGAACTGAGGAGACTATGGGGAGGATATGAACTATAAACTGAGGAGACTATGGGGAGGATATGAACTGAGGAGACTATGGGGAGGATATGAACTGAGGAGACTATGGGGAGGATATGAACTAAACTGAGGAGACTATGGGGAGGATATGAACTGAACTGAGGAGACTATGGGGAGGATATGAACTGAGGAGACTATGGGGAGGATATGAACTGTAAACTGAGGAGACTATGGGGAGGATATGAACTGTAAACTGAGGAGACTATGGGGAGGATATGAACTGAGGAGACTATGGGGAGGATATGAACTATAAACTGAGGAGACTATGGGGAGGATATGAACTGTAAACTGAGGAGACTATGGGGAGGATATGAACTGAGGAGACTATGGGGAGGATATGAACTGAGGAGACTATGGGGAGGATATGAACTGTAAACTGAGGAGACTATGGGGAGGATATGAACTGTAAACTGAGGAGACTATGGGGAGGATATGAACTGAGGAGACTATGGGGAGGATATGAACTGAGGAGACTATGGGGAGGATATGAACTATAAACTGAGGAGACTATGGGGAGGATATGAACTGAGGAGACTATGGGGAGAATATGAACTATAAACTGAGGAGACTATGGGGAGGATATGAACTGTAAACTTAGGAGACTATGGGGAGGATATGAACTGAGGAGACTATGGGGAGGATATGAACTGTAAACTGAGGAGACTATGGGGAGGATATGAACTGTAAACTGAGGAGACTATGGGGAGGATATGAACTGAGGAGACTATGGGGAGGATATGAACTGAGGAGACTATGGGGAGGATATGAACTGTAAACTGAGGAGACTATGGGGAGGATATGAACTGAGGAGACTATGGGGAGGATATGAACTGAGGAGACTATGGGGAGGATATGAACTATAAACTGAGGAGACTATGGGGAGGATATGAACTGAGGAGACTATGGGGAGGATATGAACTATAAACTGAGGAGACTATGGGGAGGATATGAACTGTAAACTGAGGAGACTATGGGGAGGATATGAACTGAGGAGACTATGGGGAGGATATGAACTATAAACTGAGGAGACTATGGGGAGGATATGAACTGTAAACTGAGGAGACTATGGGGAGGATATGAACTGAGGAGACTATGGGGAGGATATGAACTGAGGAGACTATGGGGAGGATATGAACTGAGGAGACTATGGGGAGGATATGAACTGAGGAGACTATGGGGAGGATATGAACTGAGGAGACTATGGGGAGGATATGAACTGAGGAGACTATGGGGAGGATATGAACTGAGGAGACTATGGGGAGGATATGAACTGAGGAGACTATGGGGAGGATATGAACTGTAAACTGAGGAGACTATGGGGAGGATATGAACTGAGGAGACTATGGGGAGAAAATGAACTATAAACTGAGGAGACTATGGGGAGGATATGAACTGAGGAGACTATGGGGAGGATATGAACTATAAACTGAGGAGACTATGGGGAGGATATGAACTGAGGAGACTATGGGGAGGATATGAACTGAGGAGACTATGGGGAGGATATAAACTGAGGAGACTATGGGGAGGATATGAACTGAAGAGACTATGGGGAGGATATGAACTGAGGAGACTATGGGGAGGATATGAACTGTAAACTGAGGAGACTATGGGGAGGATATGAACTGAAACTGAGGAGACTATGGGGAGGATATGAACTGAGGAGACTATGGGGAGGATATGAACTATAAACTGAGTAGACTATGGGGAGGATATGAACTGAGGAGACTATGGGGAGGATATGAACTATAAACTGAGGAGACTATGGGGAGGATATGAACTGTAAACTGAGGAGACTATGGGGAGGATATGAACTGAGGAGACTATGGGGAGGATATGAACTATAAACTGAGGAGACTATGGGGAGGATATGAACTATAAACTGAGGAGACTATGGGGAGGATATGAACTGAGGAGACTATGGGGAGGATATGAACTGAGGAGACTATGGGGAGGATATGAACTGAGGAGACTATGGGGAGGATATGAACTGAGGAGACTATGGGGTGGATATGAACTGAGGAGACTATGGGGTGGATATGAACTGAGGAGACTATGGGGAGGATATGAACTGAGGAGACTATGGGGAGGATATGAACTGTAAACTGAGGAGACTATGGGGAGGATATGAACTATAAACTGAGGAGACTATGGGGAGGATATGAACTGTAAACTGAGGAGACTATGGGGAGGATATGAACTGAGGAGACTATGGGGAGGATATGAACTGAGGAGACTATGGGGAGGATATGAACTAAACTGAGGAGACTATGGGGAGGATATGAACTGAGGAGACTATGGGGAGGATATGAACTATAAACTGAGGAGACTATGGGGAGGATATGAACTGAGGAGACTATGGGGAGGATATGAACTGAGGAGACTATGGGGAGGATATGAACTGAGGAGACTATGGGGAGGATATGAACTGAGGAGACTATGGGGAGGATATGAACTGAGGAGACTATGGGGAGGATATGAACTGAGGAGACTATGGGGAGGATATGAACTGAGGAGACTATGGGGAGGATATGAACTGAGGAGACTATGGGGAGGATATGAACTGAGGAGACTATGGGGAGGATATGAACTGAGGAGACTATGGGGAGGATATGAACTGAGGAGACTATGGGGAGGATATGAACTGAGGAGACTATGGGGAGGATATGAACTGAGGAGACTATGGGGAGGATATGAACTGAGGAGACTATGGGAGGATATGAACTGAGGAGACTATGGGGAGGATATGAACTGAGGAGACTATGGGGAGGATATGAACTGAGGAGACTATGGGGAGGATATGAACTGAGGAGACTATGGGGAGGATATGAACTGAGGAGACTATGGGGAGGATATGAACTGAGGAGACTATGCGGAGGATATGAACTGAGGAGACTATGGGGAGGATATGAACTGAGGAGACTATGGGGAGGATATGAACTGAGGAGACTATGGGGAGGATATAAACTGAGGAGACTATGGGGAGGATATGAACTGTAAACTGAGGAGACTATGGGGAGGATATGAACTGAGGAGACTATGGGGAGGATATGAACTGAGGAGACTATGGGGAGGATATGAACTGAGGAGACTATGGGGAGGATATGAACTGAGGAGACTATGGGGAGGATATGAACTGAGGAGACTATGGGGAGGATATGAACTGAGGAGACTATGGGGAGGATATGAACTGAGGAGACTATGGGGAGGATATGAACTGAGGAGACTATGGGGAGGATATAAACTGAGGAGACTATGGGGAGGATATGAACTATAAACTGAGGAGACTATGGGGAGGATATGGACTATAAACTGAGGAGACTATGGGGAGGATATGAACTGTAACTAGGAGACTATGGGGAGGATATGAACTGAAACTAGGAGACTATGGGGAGGATATGGACTATAAACTGAGGAGACTATGGGGAGGATATGAACTGAGGAGACTATGGGGAGGATATGAACTGAGGAGACTATGGGGAGGATATAAACTGAGGAGACTATGGGGAGGATATGAACTGAGGAGACTATGGGGAGGATATGAACTGAGGAGACTATGGGGAGGATATAAACTGAGGAGACTATGGGGAGGATATGAACTGAGGAGACTATGGGGAGATATGAACTATAAACTGAGGAGACTATGGGGAGGATATGAACTATAAACTGAGGAGACTATGGGGAGGATATGAACTGTAAACTGAGGAGACTATGGGGAGGATATGAACTGAGGAGACTATGGGGAGGATATGAACTGAGGAGACTATGGGGAGGATATGAACTGTAAACTGAGGAGACTATGGGGAGGATATGAACTGAGGAGACTATGGGGAGGATATGAACTATAAACTGAGGAGACTATGGGGAGGATATGAACTGAGGAGACTATGGGGAGGATATGAACTGAGGAGACTATGGGGAGGATATGAACTGAGGAGACTATGGGGAGGATATGAACTGAGGAGACTATGGGGAGGATATGAACTGAGGAGACTATGGGGAGGATATGAACTGAGGAGACTATGGGGAGGATATGAACTGAGGAGACTATGGGGAGGATATGAACTGAGGAGACTATGGGGAGGATATGAACTGAGGAGACTATGGGGAGGATATGAACTGAGGAGACTATGGGGAGGATATGAACTGAGGAGACTATGGGGAGGATATGAACTGAGGAGACTATGGGGAGGATATGAACTGAGGAGACTATGGGGAGGATATGAACTGAGGAGACTATGGGGAGGATATGAACTGAGGAGACTATGGGGAGGATATGAACTGAGGAGACTATGGGGAGGATATGAACTAAGGAGACTATGGGGAGGATATGAACTGAGGAGACTATGGGGAGGATATGAACTGAGGAGACTATGGGGAGGATATGAACTGAGGAGACTATGGGGAGGATATGAACTGAGGAGACTATGGGGAGGATATAAACTGAGGAGACTATGGGGAGGATATAAACTGAGGAGACTATGGGGAGGATATGAACTGTAAACTGAGGAGACTATGGGGAGGATATGAACTGAGGAGACTATGGGGAGGATATGAACTGAGGAGACTATGGGGAGGATATGAACTGAGGAGACTATGGGGAGGATATAAACTGAGGAGACTATGGGGAGGATATGAACTATAAACTGAGGAGACTATGGGGAGGATATGAACTGAGGAGACTATGGGGAGGATATGAACTGAGGAGACTATGGGGAGGATATGAACTGAGGAGACTATGGGGAGGATATAAACTGAGGAGACTATGGGGAGGATATGAACTATAAACTGAGGAGACTATGGGGAGGATATGGACTATAAACTGAGGAGACTATGGGGAGGATATGAACTGAGGAGACTATGGGGAGGATTGAACTGTAAACTGAGGAGACTATGGGGAGGATATGAACTATAAACTGAGGAGACTATGGGGAGGATATGAACTGAGGAGACTATGGGGAGGATATGAACTATAAACTGAGGAGACTATGGGGAGGATATGGACTATAAACTGAGGAGACTATGGGGAGGATATGAACTGAGGAGACTATGGGGAGGATATGAACTGAGGAGACTATGGGGAGGATATGAACTGAGGAGACTATGGGGAGGATATAAACTGAGGAGACTATGGGGAGGATATGAACTGTAAACTGAGGAGACTATGGGGAGGATATGAACTGTAAACTGAGGAGACTATGGGGAGGATATGAACTGAGGAGACTATGGGGAGGATATGAACTGAGGAGACTATGGGGAGGATATGAACTGTAAACTGAGGAGACTATGGGGAGGATATGAACTGAGGAGACTATGGGGAGAATGAACTATAAACTGAGGAGACTATGGGAAGGATATGAACCGAGGAGACTATGGGGAGGATATGAACTATAAACTGAGGAGACTATGGGGAGGATATGAACTGAGGAGACTATGGGGAGGATATGAACTGAGGAGACTATGGGGAGGATATGAACTATAACTGAGGAGACTATGGGGAGGATTGAACTGTAAACTGAGGAGACTATGGGGAGGATATGAACTGAGGAGACTATGGGGAGGATATGAACTGTAAACTGAGGAGACTATGGGGAGGATATGAACTGTAAACTGAGGAGACTATGGGGAGGATATGAACTGAGGAGACTATGGGGAGGATATGAACTATAAACTGAGGAGACTATGGGGAGGATATGAACTGTAAACTGAGGAGACTATGGGGAGGATATGAACTGTAAACTGAGGAGACTATGGGGAGGATATGAACTGAGGAGACTATGGGGAGGATATGAACTATAAACTGAGGAGACTATGGGGAGGATATGAACTGAGGAGACTATGGGGAGGATATGAACTGAGGAGACTATGGGGAGGATATGAACTGAGGAGACTATGGGGAGGATATGAACTGAGGAGACTATGGGGAGGATATGAACTGAGGAGACTATGGGGAGGATATGAACTGAGGAGACTATGGGGAGGATATGAACTGAGGAGACTATGGGGAGATGAACTATAAACTGAGGAGACTATGGGGAGAATATGAACTATAAACTGAGGAGACTATGGGGAGGATATGAACTGAGGAGACTATGGGGAGGATATGAACTGAGGAGACTATGGGGAGGATATGAACTGAGGAGACTATGGGGAGGATATGAACTATAAACTGAGGAGACTATGGGGAGGATATGAACTATAAACTGAGGAGACTATGGGGAGGATATGAACTGAAATGAGGAGACTATGGGGAGGATATGAACTGAGGAGACTATGGGGAGGATATGAACTATAAACTGAGGAGACTATGGGAAGGATATGAACCGAGGAGACTATGGGGAGGATATGAACTATAAACTGAGGAGACTATGGGGAGGATATGAACTGAGGAGACTATGGGGAGGATATGAACTGAGGAGACTATGGGGAGGATATAAACTGAGGAGACTATGGGGAGGATATGAAACTGAGGAGACTATGGGGAGGATATGAACTGTAAACTGAGGAGACTATGGGGAGTATATGAACTGAGGAGACTATGGGGAGGATATGAACTGAGGAGACTATGGGGAGGATATGAACTGAGGAGACTATGGGGAGGATATGAACTGAGGAGACTATGGGGAGGATATGAACTGAGGAGACTATGGGGAGGATATGAACTGAGGAGACTATGGGGAGGATATGAACTGAGGAGACTATGGGGAGGATATGAACTGAGGAGACTATGGGGAGGATATGAACTGAGGAGACTATGGGGAGGATATGAACTGAGGAGACTATGGGGAGGATATGAACTGAGGAGACTATGGGGAGGATATGAACTATAAACTGAGGAGACTATGGGGAGGATATGAACTGAGGAGACTATGGGGAGGATATGAACTAGAGGAGACTATGGGGAGGATATGAACTGAGGAGACTATGGGGAGGATATGAACTGAGGAGACTATGGGGAGGATATGAACTGAGGAGACTATGGGGAGGATATGAACTGAGGAGACTATGGGGAGGATATGAACTATAAACTGAGGAGACTATGGGGAGGATATGAACTGTAAACTGAGGAGACTATGGGGAGGATATGAACTGAGGAGACTATGGGGAGGATATGAACTATAAACTGAGGAGACTATGGGGAGGATATGAACTGAGGAGACTATGGGGAGGATATGAACTGAGGAGACTATGGGGAGGATATGAACTGAGGAGACTATGGGGAGGATATGAAGACTATGGGGAGGATATGAACTGTAAACTGAGGAGACTATGGGGAGGATATGAACTGAGGAGACTATGGGGAGGATATGAACTGAGGAGACTATGGGAGGATATGAACTGAGGAGACTATGGGGAGGATATGAACTGAGGAGACTATGGGGAGGATATGAACTGAGGAGACTATGGGGAGGATGAACTATAAACTGAGGAGACTATGGGGAGGATATGGACTATAAACTGAGGAGACTATGGGGAGGATATGAACTGTAAACTGAGGAGACTATGGGGAGGATATGAACTGAGGAGACTATGGGGAGGATATGAACTATAAACTGAGGAGACTATGGGGAGGATATGAACTGAGGAGACTATGGGGAGGATATGAACTATAAACTGAGGAGACTATGGGGAGGATATGGACTATAAACTGAGGAGACTATGGGGAGGATATGAACTGAGGAGACTATGGGGAGGATATGAACTGAGGAGACTATGGGGAGGATATGAACTGAGGAGACTATGGGGAGGATATAAACTGAGGAGACTATGGGGAGGATATGAACTGTAAACTGAGGAGACTATGGGGAGGATATGAACTGTAAACTGAGGAGACTATGGGGAGGATATGAACTGAGGAGACTATGGGGAGGATATGAACTGAGGAGACTATGGGGAGGATATGAACTGTAAACTGAGGAGACTATGGGGAGCATATGAACTGAGGAGACTATGGGGAGGATATGAACTGAGGAGACTATGGGGAGGATATGAACTATAAACTGAGGAGACTATGGGGAGGATATGAACTGAGGAGACTATGGGGAGGATATGAACTATAAACTGAGGAGACTATGGGGAGGATATGAACTGTAAACTGAGGAGACTATGGGGAGGATATGAACTGAGGAGACTATGGGGAGGATATGGACTATAAACTGAGGAGACTATGGGGAGGATATGAACTGTACTGAGGAGACTATGGGGAGGATATGAACTGAGGAGACTATGGGGAGGATATGAACTGAGGAGACTATGGGGAGGATATGAACTGAGGAGACTATGGGGAGGATATGAACTGAGGAGACTATGGGGAGGATATAAACTGAGGAGACTATGGGGAGGATATGAACTGAGGAGACTATGGGGAGGATATGAACTGAGGAGACTATGGGGAGGATATGAACTATAAACTGAGGAGACTATGGGGAGGATATGAACTGAGGAGACTATGGGGAGAATATGAACTATAAACTGAGGAGACTATGGGGAGGATATGAACTGAGGAGACTATGGGGAGGATATGAACTGAGGAGACTATGGGGAGGATATGAACTGAGGAGACTATGGGGAGGATATGAACTGTAAACTGAGGAGACTATGGGGAGGATATGAACTGAGGAGACTATGGGGAGGATATGAACTGTAAACTGAGGAGACTATGGGGAGGATATGAACTGTAAACTGAGGAGACTATGGGGAGGATATGAACTGAGGAGACTATGGGGAGGATATGAACTATGAACTGAGGAGACTATGGGGAGGATATGAACTGTAAACTAGGAGACTATGGGGAGGATATGAACTGAGGAGACTATGGGGAGGATATGAACTGTAAGGAGACTATGGGGAGGATATGAACTGTAAACTGAGGAGACTATGGGGAGGATATGAACTGTAAACTGAGGAGACTATGGGGAGGATATGAACTGAGGAGACTATGGGAGAATGAACTATAAACTGAGGAGACTATGGGGAGGATATGACTATGAACTGAGGAGACTATGGGGAGGATTGAACTGTAAACTGAGGAGACTATGGGGAGGATATGAACTGAGGAGACTATGGGGAGGATATGAACTATAAACTGAGGAGACTATGGGGAGGATATGAACTGTAAACTGAGGAGACTATGGGGAGCATATGAACTGAGGAGACTATGGGGAGGATATGAACTGAGGAGACTATGGGGAGAATATGAACTATAAACTGAGGAGACTATGGGGAGGATATGAACTGAGGAGACTATGGGGAGGATATGAACTGAGGAGACTATGGGGAGGATATGAACTGAGGAGACTATGGGGAGGATATGAACTGAGGAGACTATGGGGAGGATATGAACTGAGGAGACTATGGGGAGGATATGAACCTGAGGAGACTATGGGGAGGATATGAACTGAGGAGACTATGGGGAGGATATGAACTATAAACTGAGGAGACTATGGGGAGGATATGAACTATAAACTGAGGAGACTATGGGGAGGATATGAACTGTAAACTGAGGAGACTATGGGGAGGATATGAACTGAGGAGACTATGGGGAGGATATGAACTGAGGAGACTATGGGGAGGATATGAATTAAACTGTGGAGACTATGGGGAGGATATGAACTATAAACACTGGAGACTATGGGGAGGATATGAACTGTAAACTGAGGAGACTATGGGGAGGATATGAACTGAGGAGACTATGGGGAGAATATGAACTATAAACTGAGGAGACTATGGGGAGGATATGAACTGAGGAGACTATGGGGAGGATATGAACTGAGGAGACTATGGGGAGGATATGAACTGAGGAGACTATGGGGAGGATATGAACTGAGGAGACTATGGGGAGGATATAAACTGAGAAGACTATGGGGAGGATATACACTATACAATAAGAAGACTATGGGGAGGATATGAACTGTAAACTGAGGAGACTATGGGGAGTATATGAACTGAGGAGACTATGGGGAGGATATGAACTGAGGAGACTATGGGGAGGATATGAACTGAGGAGACTATGGGGAGGATATGAACTGAGGAGACTATGGGGAGGATATAAACTGAGGAGACTATGGGGAGGATATGAACTGAGGAGACTATGGGGAGGATATAAACTGAGGAGACTATGGGGAGGATATGAACTGAGGAGACTATGGGGAGGATATGAACTGAGGAGACTATGGGGAGGATATGAACTGAGGAGACTATGGGGAGGATATGAACTGAGGAGACTATGGGGAGGATATGAACTATAAACTGAGGAGACTATGGGGAGGATATGGACTATAAACTGAGGAGACTATGGGGAGGATATGAACTGTAAACTAAGGAGACTATGGGGAGGATATGGACTATAAACTGAGGAGACTATGGGGAGGATATGAACTGAGGAGACTATGGGGAGGATATGAACTGAGGAGACTATGGGGAGGATATAAACTGAGGAGACTATGGGGAGGATATGAACTATAAACTGAGGAGACTATGGGGAGGATATGAACTGTAAACTGAGGAGACTATGGGGAAGATTTGAACTGAGGAGACTATGGGGAGAAAATGAACTATAAACTGAGGAGACTATGGGAAGGATATGAACCGAGGAGACTATGGGGAGGATATGAACTATAAACTGAGGAGACTATGGGGAGGATATGAACTGAGGAGACTATGGGGAGGATATGAACTGAGGAGACTATGGGGAGGATATGAACTGTAAACTGAGGAGACTATGGGGAGGATATGAACTGAGGAGACTATGGGGAGGATATGAACTGAGGAGACTATGGGGAGGATATGAACTGAGGAGACTATGGGGAGGATGAATATAAACTGAGGAGACTATGGGGAGGATATGAACTGTAACTGAGGAGACTATGGGGAGGATATGAACTGAGGAGACTATGGGGAGGATATGAACTGAGGAGACTATGGGGAGGATATGAACTATAAACTGAGGAGACTATGGGGAGGATATGAACTGAGGAGACTATGGGGAGGATATGAACTATCTGAGGAGACTATGGGGAGGATATGAACTGAGGAGACTATGGGGAGGATATGAACTGAGGAGACTATGGGGAGGATATGAACTATAAACTGAGGAGACTATGGGGAGGATATGAAAACTGAGGAGACTATGGGGAGGATATGAACTGAGGAGACTATGGGGAGGATATGAACTGAGGAGACTATGGGGAGGATATGAACTGTAAACTGAGGAGACTATGGGGAGGATATGAACTGAGGAGACTATGGGGAGGATATGAACTATAAACTGAGGAGACTATGGGGAGGATATGAACTGTAACTAGGAGACTATGGGGAGGATATGAACTGAGGAGACTATGGGGAGGATATGAACTGTAAACTGAGGAGACTATGGGGAGGATATGAACTGTAAACTGAGGAGACTATGGGGAGGATATGAACTGTAAACTGAGGAGACTATGGGGAGGATATGAACTGAGGAGACTATGGGGAGGATATGAACTATAAACTGAGGAGACTATGGGGAGGATATGAACTATAAACTGAGGAGACTATGGGGAGGATATGAACTGAGGAGACTATGGGGAGGATATGAACTGAGGAGACTATGGGGAGGATATGAACTGAGGAGACTATGGGGAGGATATGAACTGAGGAGACTATGGGGAGGATATGAACTGAGGAGACTATGGGGAGGATATGAACTGAGGAGACTATGGGGAGGATATGAACTGAGGAGACTATGGGGAGGATATGAACTATAAACTGAGGAGACTATGGGGAGGATATGAACTGTAAACTGAGGAGACTATGGGGAGGATATGAACTGAGGAGACTATGGGGAGGATATGAACTGAGGAGACTATGGGGAGGATATGAACTGTAAACTGAGGAGACTATGGGGAGGATATGAACTGAGGAGACTATGGGGAGGATATGAACTATAAACTGAGGAGACTATGGGGAGGATATGAACTGAGGAGACTATGGGGAGGATATGAACTGAGGAGACTATGGGGAGGATATGAACTGAGGAGACTATGGGGAGGATATGAACTGAGGAGACTATGGGGAGGATATGAACTGAGGAGACTATGGGGAGGATATGAACTGAGGAGACTATGGGGAGGATATGAACTGAGGAGACTATGGGGAGGATATGAACTGAGGAGACTATGGGGAGGATATGAACTGAGGAGACTATGGGGAGGATATGAACTGAGGAGACTATGGGGAGGATATGAACTGAGGAGACTATGGGGAGGATATGAACTGAGGAGACTATGGGGAGGATATGAACTGAGGAGACTATGGGGAGGATATGAACTGAGGAGACTATGGGGAGGATATGAACTGAGGAGACTATGGGGAGGATATAAACTGAGGAGACTATGGGGAGGATATGAACTGAGGAGACTATGGGGAGGATATGAACTGAGGAGACTATGGGGAGGATATGAACTGAGGAGACTATGGGGAGGATATGAACTGAGGAGACTATGGGGAGGATATGAACTGAGGAGACTATGGGGAGGATATGAACTGAGGAGACTATGGGGAGGATATGAACTGAGGAGACTATGGGGAGGATATGAACTGAGGAGACTATGGGGAGGATATGAACTGAGGAGACTATGGGGAGGATATGAACTGTAAACTGAGGAGACTATGGGGAGGATATGAACTGAGGAGACTATGGGGAGGATATGAACTATAAACTGAGGAGACTATGGGGAGGATATGAACTGAGGAGACTATGGGGAGGATATGAACTGAGGAGACTATGGGGAGGATATGAACTGAGGAGACTATGGGGTGGATATGAACTGAGGAGACTATGGGGTGGATATGAACTGAGGAGACTATGGGGAGGATATGAAGACTATGGGGAGGATATGAACTGTAAACTGAGGAGACTATGGGGAGGATATGAACTGAGGAGACTATGGGGAGGATATGAACTGAGGAGACTATGGGGAGGATATGAACTATAAACTGAGGAGACTATGGGGAGGATATGAACTGAGGAGACTATGGGGAGGATATGAACTGAGGAGACTATGGGGAGGATATGAAACTGAGGAGACTATGGGGAGATGAACTATAAACTGAGGAGACTATAGGGAGGATATGAACTATAAACTGGGGAGACTATGGGGAGGATATGAACTGTAAACTGAGGAGACTATGGGGAGGATATGAACTGAGGAGACTATGGGGAGAATATGAACTATAACTGAGGAGACTATGGGGAGGATATGAACTGAGGAGACTATGGGGAGGATATGAACTATAAACTGAGGAGACTATGGGGAGGATATGAACTGAGGAGACTATGGGGAGGATATGAACTGAGGAGACTATGGGGAGGATATGAACTGAGGAGACTATGGGGAGGATATGAACTAAACGAGGAGACTATGGGGAGGATATGAACTGTAAACTGAGGAGACTATGGGGAGGATATGAACTGAGGAGACTATGGGGAGGATATGAACTGAGGAGACTATGGGGAGGATATGAACTGAGGAGACTATGGGGAGGATATGAACTGAGGAGACTATGGGGAGGATATAAACTGAGGAGACTATGGGGAGGATATGAACTGAGGAGACTATGGGGAGGATATGAACTGAGGAGACTATGGGGAGGATATGAACTGAGGAGACTATGGGGAGGATATGAACTGAGGAGACTATGGGGAGGATATGAACTGAGGAGACTATGGGGAGGATATGAACTGAGGAGACTATGGGGAGGATATGAAGACTATGGGGAGGATATGAACTGTAAACTGAGGAGACTATGGGGAGGATATGAACTATAAACTGAGGAGACTATGGGGAGGATATGAACTATAAACTGAGGAGACTATGGGGAGGATATGAACTGAGGAGACTATGGGGAGGATATGAACTGAGGAGACTATGGGGAGGATATGAACTGAGGAGACTATGGGGAGGATATGAACTGAGGAGACTATGGGGAGGATATGAACTGAGGAGACTATGGGGAGGATATGAACTGAGGAGACTATGGGGAGGATATGAACTGAGGAGACTATGGGGTGGATATGAACTGAGGAGACTATGGGGAGGATATGAACTGAGGAGACTATGGGGAGGATATGAACTGAGGAGACTATGGGGAGGATATGAACTGAGGAGACTATGGGGAGGATATGAACTGTAAACTGAGGAGACTATGGGGAGGATATGAACTGAGGAGACTATGGGGAGGATATAAACTGAGGAGACTATGGGGAGGATATGAACTGAGGAGACTATGGGGAGGATATGAACTGAGGAGACTATGGGGAGGATATGAACTGAGGAGACTATGGGGAGGATATGAACTATAAACTGAGGAGACTATGGGGAGGATATGAACTATAAACTGAGGAGACTATGGGGAGGATATGAACTGAGGAGACTATGGGGAGGATATGAACTGAAGAGGAGACTATGGGGAGGATATGAACTATAAACTGAGGAGACTATGGGGAGGATATGAACTGAGGAGACTATGGGGAGGATATGAACTATAAACTGAGGAGACTATGGGGAGGATATGAAACTGAGGAGACTATGGGGAGGATATGAACTGAGGAGACTATGGGGAGGATGAACTGAGGAGACTATGGGGAGGATATGAACTGAGGAGACTATGGGGAGGATATGAACTGAGGAGACTATGGGGAGGATATGAACTATAAACTGAGGAGACTATGGGGAGGATATGGACTATAAACTGAGGAGACTACGGGGAGGATATGAACTGAGGAGACTATGGGGAGGATATGAACTGAGGAGACTATGGGGAGGATATCAACTGTAAACTGAGGAGACTATGGGGAGGATATGAACTGAGGAGACTATGGGGAGGATATGAACTGAGGAGACTATGGGGAGGATATGAACTGTAAACTGAGGAGACTATGGGGAGGATATGAACTGAGGAGACTATGGGGAGGATATGAACTATAAACTGAGGAGACTATGGGGAGGATATGAACTGTACTGAGGAGACTATGGGGAGGATATGAACTGAGGAGACTATGGGGAGGATTGAACTATAAACTGAGGAGACTATGGGGAGGATATGAACTGTAAACTGAGGAGACTATGGGGAGGATATGAACTGAGGAGACTATGGGGAGGATATGAACTGAGGAGACTATGGGGAGGATATGAACTGAGGAGACTATGGGGAGGATATGAACTGAGGAGACTATGGGGAGGATATGAACTGAGGAGACTATGGGGAGGATATGAACTGAGGAGACTATGGGGAGGATATGAACTGAGGAGACTATGGGGAGGATATGAACTATAAACTGAGGAGACTATGGGGAGGATATGAACTGTAAACTGAGGAGACTATGGGGAGGATATGAACTGAGGAGACTATGGGGAGGATATGAACTGTAAACTGAGGAGACTATGGGGAGGATATGAACTGAGGAGACTATGGGGAGGATATGAACTATAAACTGAGGAGACTATGGGGAGGATATGAAACTGAGGAGACTATGGGGAGGATATGAACTGAGGAGACTATGGGGAGGATATGAACTATAAACTGAGGAGACTATGGGGAGGATATGAACTATAAACTGAGGAGACTATGGGGAGGATATGAACTGAGGAGACTATGGGGAGGATATGAACTGAACTGAGGAGACTATGGGGAGGATATGAACTGTAAACTGAGGAGACTATGGGGAGGATATGAACTGAGGAGACTATGGGGAGGATATGAACTGTAAACTGAGGAGACTATGGGGAGGATATGAACTATAAACTGAGGAGACTATGGGGAGGATATGAACTGAGGAGACTATGGGGAGGATATGAACTGAGGAGACTATGGGGAGGATATGAACTGAGGAGACTATGGGGAGGATATGAACTATAAACTGAGGAGACTATGGGGAGGATATGAACTGAGGAGACTATGGGGAGGATATGAACTGAGGAGACTATGGGGAGGATATGAACTGTAAACTGAGGAGACTATGGGGAGGATATGAACTGAGGAGACTATGGGGAGGATATGAACTGAGGAGACTATGGGGAGATGAACTATAAACTGAGGAGACTATGGGGAGGATATGAACTGAGGAGACTATGGGGAGGATATGAACTGTAAACTGAGGAGACTATGGGGAGGATATGAACTGTAAACTGAGGAGACTATGGGGAGGATATGAACTGAGGAGACTATGGGGAGGATATGAACTGAGGAGACTATGGGGAGGATATGAACTATAAACTGAGGAGACTATGGGGAGGATATGAACTGAGGAGACTATGGGGAGGATATGAACTGAGGAGACTATGGGGAGGATATGAACTATAAACTGAGGAGACTATGGGGAGGATATGAACTGAGGAGACTATGGGGAGGATATGAACTGTAAACTGAGGAGACTATGGGGAGGATATGAACTGAGGAGACTATGGGGAGGATATGAACTGAGGAGACTATGGGGAGGATATGGACTATAAACTGAGGAGACTATGGGGAGGATATGAACTGTAAACTGAGGAGACTATGGGGAGGATATGAACTGAGGAGACTATGGGGAGTATATGAACTGAGGAGACTATGGGGAGGATATGAACTGAGGAGACTATGGGGAGGATATGAACTGAGGAGACTATGGGGAGGATATGAACTGAGGAGACTATGGGGAGGATATGAACTGAGGAGACTATGGGGAGGATATGAACTGAGGAGACTATGGGGAGGATATGAACTGAGGAGACTATGGGGAGGATATGAACTGTACTGAGGAGACTATGGGGAGGATATGAACTGAGGAGACTATGGGGAGGATATGAACTATAAACTGAGGAGACTATGGGGAGGATATGAACTGAGGAGACTATGGGGAGGATATGAACTATAAACTGAGGAGACTATGGGGAGGATATGAACTGAGGAGACTATGGGGAGGATATGAACTGAGGAGACTATGGGGAGGATATGAAACTGAGGAGACTATGGGGAGGATATGAACTGAGGAGACTATGGGGAGGATATGAACTGAGGAGACTATGGGGAGGATATGAACTGAGGAGACTATGGGGAGGATATGAACTGAGGAGACTATGGGGAGGATATGAACTGAGGAGACTATGGGGAGGATATGAACTATACTGAGGAGACTATGGGGAGGATATGAACTGAACTGAGGAGACTATGGGGAGGATATGAACTGTAACTGAGGAGACTATGGGGAGGATATGAACTGTACTGAGGAGACTATGGGGAGGATATGAACTGAGGAGACTATGGGGAGAATATGAACTATAAACTGGGGAGACTATGGGGAGGATATGAACTATAAACTGAGGAGACTATGGGGAGGATATGAACTGAGGAGACTATGGGGAGGATATGAACTGAGGAGACTATGGGGAGGATATGAACTGAGGAGACTATGGGGAGGATATGAACTGAGGAGACTATGGGGAGGATATGAACTGAGGAGACTATGGGGAGGATATGAACTGAGGAGACTATGGGGAGGATATGAACTGAGGAGACTATGGGGAGGATATAAACTGAGGAGACTATGGGGAGGATATGAACTGTAAACTGAGGAGACTATGGGGAGGATATGAACTGTAAACTGAGGAGACTATGGGGAGGATATGAACTGAGGAGACTATGGGGAGGATATGAACTGAGGAGACTATGGGGAGGATATGAACTGAAACTGAGGAGACTATGGGGAGGATATGAACTGAGGAGACTATGGGGAGGATATGAACTATAAACTGAGGAGACTATGGGGAGGATATGAACTGAGGAGACTATGGGGAGGATATGAACTGAGGAGACTATGGGGAGGATATGAACTGAGGAGACTATGGGGAGGATATGAACTGAGGAGACTATGGGGAGGATATGAACTGAGGAGACTATGGGGAGGATATGAACTGAGGAGACTATGGGGAGGATATGAACTGAGGAGACTATGGGGAGGATATGAACTGAGGAGACTATGGGGAGGATATGAACTGAGGAGACTATGGGGAGGATATGAACTGAGGAGACTATGGGGAGGATATGAACTGAGGAGACTATGGGGAGGATATGAACTGAGGAGACTATGGGGAGGATATGAACTGAGGAGACTATGGGGAGGATATGAACTGAGGAGACTATGGGGAGGATATGAACTGAGGAGACTATGGGGAGGATATGAACTGAGGAGACTATGGGGAGGATATGAACTGAGGAGACTATGGGGAGGATATGAACTGAGGAGACTATGGGGAGGATATGAACTGAGGAGACTATGGGGAGGATATGAACTGAGGAGACTATGGGGAGGATATGAACTGAGGAGACTATGGGGAGGATATGAACTGAGGAGACTATGGGGAGGATATGAACTGAGGAGACTATGGGGAGGATATGAACTGAGGAGACTATGGGGAGGATATGAACTATAAACTGAGGAGACTATGGGGAGGATATGAACTGAGGAGACTATGGGGAGGATATGAACTGAGGAGACTATGGGGAGGATATGAACTGAGGAGACTATGGGGAGGATATGAACTGAGGAGACTATGGGGAGGATATAAACTGAGGAGACTATGGGGAGGATATGAACTGAGGAGACTATGGGGAGGATATGAACTGAGGAGACTATGGGGAGGATATGAACTGAGGAGACTATGGGGAGGATATGAACTGAGGAGACTATGGGGAGGATATGAACTATAAACTGAGGAGACTATGGGGAGGATATGGACTATAAACTGAGGAGACTATGGGGAGGATATGAACTGTAAACTGAGGAGACTATGGGGAGGATATGAACTGTAAACTGAGGAGACTATGGGGAGGATATGGACTATAAACTGAGGAGACTATGGGGAGGATATGAACTGAGGAGACTATGGGGAGGATATGAACTGAGGAGACTATGGGGAGGATATAAACTGAGGAGACTATGGGGAGGATATGAACTGAGGAGACTATGGGGAGGATATGAACTGAGGAGACTATGGGGAGGATATAAACTGAGGAGACTATGGGGAGGATATGAACTGAGGAGACTATGGGGAGGATATGAACTATAAACTGAGGAGACTATGGGGAGGATATGAACTATAAACTGAGGAGACTATGGGGAGGATATGAACTGTAACTGAGGAGACTATGGGGAGGATATGAACTGAGGAGACTATGGGGAGGATATGAACTGAGGAGACTATGGGGAGGATATGAACTGAACTGAGGAGACTATGGGGAGGATATGAACTGAGGAGACTATGGGGAGGATATGAACTATAAACTGAGGAGACTATGGGGAGGATATGAACTGAGGAGACTATGGGGAGGATATGAACTGAGGAGACTATGGGGAGGATATGAACTGAGGAGACTATGGGGAGGATATGAACTGAGGAGACTATGGGGAGGATATGAACTGAGGAGACTATGGGGAGGATATGAACTGAGGAGACTATGGGGAGGATATGAACTGAGGAGACTATGGGGAGGATATGAACTGAGGAGACTATGGGGAGGATATGAACTGAGGAGACTATGGGGAGGATATGAACTGAGGAGACTATGGGGAGGATATGAACTGAGGAGACTATGGGGAGGATATGAACTGAGGAGACTATGGGGAGGATATGAACTGAGGAGACTATGGGGAGGATATGAACTCAGGAGACTATGGGGAGGATATGAACTGAGGAGACTACTGGGAGGATATGAACTGAGGAGACTATGGGGAGGATATGAACTGAGGAGACTATGGGGAGGATATGAACTGAGGAGACTATGGGGAGGATATGAACTGAGGAGACTATGGGGAGGATATGAACTGAGGAGACTATGGGGAGGATATGAACTGAGGAGACTATGGGGAGGATATGAAACTGAGGAGACTATGGGGAGGATATAAACTGAGGAGACTATGGGGAGGATATGAACTGTAAACTGAGGAGACTATGGGGAGTATATGAACTGAGGAGACTATGGGGAGGATATGAACTGAGGAGACTATGGGGAGGATATGAACTGAGGAGACTATGGGGAGGATATAAACTGAGGAGACTATGGGGAGGATATGAACTATAAACTGAGGAGACTATGGGAAGGATATGAACTGAGGAGACTATGGGGAGGATATGAACTGAGGAGACTATGGGGAGGATATGAACTGAGGAGACTATGGGGAGGATATGAAACTGAGGAGACTATGGGGAGGATATGAACTATAAACTGAGGAGACTATGGGGAGGATATGAACTATAAACTGAGGAGACTATGGGGAGGATATGAACTGCTGAGGAGACTATGGGGAGGATATGAACTGCTAGGGAGACTATGGGGAGGATATGATAACTGAGGAGACTATGGGGAGGATATGAACTGAGGAGACTATGGGGAGGATATGAACTATAAACTGAGGAGACTATGGGGAGGATATGGACTTAAACTGAGGAGACTATGGGGAGGATATGAACTGAGGAGACTATGGGGAGGATATGAACTGAGGAGACTATGGGGAGGATATGAACTGAGGAGACTATGGGGAGGATATAAACTGAGGAGACTATGGGGAGGATATGAACTATAAACTGAGGAGACTATGGGGAGGATATGAACTGTAAACTGAGGAGACTATGGGGAGGATATGAACTGAGGAGACTATGGGGAGGATATGAACTGAGGAGACTATGGGGAGGATATGAACTGTAAACTGAGGAGACTATGGGGAGGATATGAACTGAGGAGACTATGGGGAGAATATGAACTACATACTGAGGAGACTATGGGGAGGATATGAAACTGAGGAGACTATGGGGAGGATATGAACTATAAACTGAGGAGACTATGGGGAGGATATGAACTGAGGAGACTATGGGGAGGATATGAACTGAGGAGACTATGGGGAGGATATGAACTATGAACTGAGGAGACTATGGGGAGGATATGAACTGTAAACTGAGGAGACTATGGGGAGGATATGAACTGAGGAGACTATGGGGAGGATATGAACTAAAACTGAGGAGACTATGGGGAGGATATGAACTGTAACTGAGGAGACTATGGGGAGGATATGAACTGAGGAGACTATGGGGAGGATATGAACTATAAACTGAGGAGACTATGGGGAGGATATGAACTGTAAACTGAGGAGACTATGGGGAGGATATGAACTGTAAACTGAGGAGACTATGGGGAGGATATGAACTGAGGAGACTATGGGGAGGATAGAAACTGAGGAGACTATGGGGAGGATATGAACTGAGGAGACTATGGGGAGGATATGAACTGAGGAGACTATGGGGAGGATATGAACTGAATAGACAATGGGGAGGATATGAACTGAGGAGACTATGGGGAGGATATGAACTGAGGAGACTATGGGGAGGATATAAACTGAGGAGACTATGGGGAGGATATGAACTGAGGAGACTATGGGGAGATGAATATAAACTGAGGAGACTATGGGGAGGATATGAACTATACTGAGGAGACTATGGGGAGGATATGAACTGTACTGAGGAGACTATGGGGAGGATATGAACTGAGGAGACTATGGGGAGGATATGAACTGAGGAGACTATGGGGAGGATATGAACTATAAACTGAGGAGACTATGGGGAGGATATGAACTATAAACTGAGGAGACTATGGGGAGGATATGAACTGTAAACTGAGGAGACTATGGGGAGGATATGAACTGAGGAGACTATGGGGAGGATATAAACTGAGGAGACTATGGGGAGGATATGAACTGAGGAGACTATGGGGAGGATATGAACTATAAACTGAGGAGACTATGGGGAGGATATGAACTGAGGAGACTATGGGGAGGATATGAACTGAGGAGACTATGGGGAGGATATGAACTGAGGAGACTATGGGGAGGATATGAACTGTAAACTGAGGAGACTATGGGGAGGATATGAACTGTAAACTGAGGAGACTATGGGGAGGATATGAACTGAGGAGACTATGGGGAGGATATGAACTGAGGAGACTATGGGGAGGATATGAACTGAGGAGACTATGGGGAGGATATGAACTGAGGAGACTATGGGGAGGATATGAACTGAGGAGACTATGGGGAGGATATGAACTGAGGAGACTATGGGGAGGATATGAACTGAGGAGACTATGGGGAGGATATGAACTGAGGAGACTATGGGGAGGATATGAACTGAGGAGACTATGGGGAGGATATGAACTGAGGAGACTATGGGGAGGATATGAACTGAGGAGACTATGGGGAGGATATGAACTATAAACTGAGGAGACTATGGGGAGGATATGAACTGAGGAGACTATGGGGAGGATATGAACTGAGGAGACTATGGGGAGGATATGAACTGAGGAGACTATGGGGAGGATATGAACTGAGGAGACTATGGGGAGGATATGAACTGAGGAGACTATGGGGAGGATATGAACTGAGGAGACTATGGGGAGGATATGAACTGAGGAGACTATGGGGAGGATATGAACTGAGGAGACTATGGGGAGGATATGAACTGAGGAGACTATGGGGAGGATATGAACTATAAACTGAGGAGACTATGGGGAGGATATGAACTGAGGAGACTATGGGGAGGATATGAACTGAGGAGACTATGGGGAGGATATGAACTGAGGAGACTATGGGGAGGATATGAACTGAGGAGACTATGGGGAGGATATGAACTGAGGAGACTATGGGGAGGATATGAACTGAGGAGACTATGGGGAGGATATGAACTGAGGAGACTATGGGGAGGATATGAACTGAGGAGACTATGGGGAGGATATGAACTGAGGAGACTATGGGGAGGATATAAACTGAGGAGACTATGGGGAGGATATGAACTAAAACTGAGGAGACTATGGGGAGGATATGGACTATAAACTGAGGAGACTATGGGGAGGATATGAACTGTACTAGGAGACTATGGGG
The DNA here is from genome assembly GCF_905237065.1 of Salmo salar. Lineage (NCBI taxonomy): Eukaryota > Metazoa > Chordata > Actinopteri > Salmoniformes > Salmonidae > Salmo > Salmo salar. The sequence goes on along the minus strand of NW_025547014.1, from coordinate 4,805 downwards.
AGGATATGAACTGCAGGAGACTATGGGGAGGATATGACACTGAGGAGACTATGGGGAGGATATGAACTGAGGAGACTATGGGGAGAATATGAACTATAAACTGAGGAGACTATGGGGAGGATATGAACTGAGGAGACTATGGGGAGGATATGAACTGAGGAGACTATGGGGAGGATATGAACTGAGGAGACTATGGGGAGGATATGAACTGAGGAGACTATGGGGAGGATATAAACTGAGGAGACTATGGGGAGGATATGAACTGTAAACTGAAGAGACTATGGGGAGGATATGAACTGTAAACTGAGGAGACTATGGGGAGCATATGAACTGAGGAGACTATGGGGAGGATATGAACTGAGGAGACAATGGGGAGGATATGAACTGTAAACTGAGGAGACTATGGGGAGGATATGAACTGAGGAGACTATGGGGAGGATATGAACTGAGGAGACTATGGGGAGGATATGAACTATAAACTGAGGAGACTATGGGGAGGATATGAACTGAGGAGACTATGGGGAGGATATGAACTATAAACTGAGGAGACTATGGGGAGGATATGAACTGTCTAGGAGACTATGGGGAGGATATGAACTGAGGAGACTATGGGGAGGATATGGACTATAAACTGAGGAGACTATGGGGAGGATATGAACTGCTAGGAGACTATGGGGAGGATATGAACTGAGGAGACTATGGGGAGGATATGAACTGAGGAGACTATGGGGAGTATATGAACTGAGGAGACTATGGGGAGGATATGAACTGAGGAGACTATGGGGAGGATATAAACTGAGGAGACTATGGGGAGGATATGAACTGAGGAGACTATGGGGAGGATATGAACTGAGGAGACTATGGGGAGGATATGAACTATACTGAGGAGACTATGGGGAGGATATGAACTGAGGAGACTATGGGGAGGATATGAACTATAAACTGAGGAGACTATGGGGAGGATATGAACTGAGGAGACTATGGGGAGGATATGAACTGAGGAGACTATGGGGAGGATATGAACTGAGGAGACTATGGGGAGGATATGAACTATGAACTGAGGAGACTATGGGGAGGATATGAACTGAGGAGACTATGGGGAGGATATGAACTGCGAGGAGACTATGGGGAGGATATGAACTGTAAACTGAGGAGACTATGGGGAGGATATGAACTGAGGAGACTATGGGGAGGATATGAACTATAAACTGAGGAGACTATGGGGAGGATATGAACTGTAAACTGAGGAGACTATGGGGAGGATATGAACTGAGGAGACTATGGGGAGGATATGAACTGACTGAGGAGACTATGGGGAGGATATGAACTGAAACTGAGGAGACTATGGGGAGGATATGAACTGACTGAGGAGACTATGGGGAGGATATGAACTGAGGAGACTATGGGGAGGATATGAACTAAAACTGAGGAGACTATGGGGAGGATATGGACTATAAACTGAGGAGACTATGGGGAGGATATGAACTGAGGAGACTATGGGGAGGATTTGAACTGAGGAGACTATGGGGAGGATATGAACTATAAACTCAGGAGACTCTGGGGAGGATATGAACTGTCTAGGAGACTATGGGGAGGATATGAACAAACTGAGGAGACTATGGGGAGGATATGAACTGAGGAGACTATGGGGAGGATATGAACTATAAACTGAGGAGACTATGGGGAGGATATGAACTGAGGAGACTATGGGGAGGATATGAACTGAGGAGACTATGGGGAGGATATGAACTGAGGAGACTATGGGGAGGATATGAACTGAGGAGACTATGGGGAGGATATGAACTGAGGAGACTATGGGGAGGATATGAAACTGAGGAGACTATGGGGAGGATATGAACTGAGGAGACTATGGGGAGGATATGAACTGTAAACTGAGGAGACTATGGGGAGGATAGGACATAAACTGAGGAGACTATGGGGAGGATATGGACTATAAACTGAGGAGCCTATGGGGAGGATATGAACTGAGGAGACTATGGGGAGGATATGAACTGAGGAGACTATGGGGAGGATATGAACTATAAACTGAGGAGACTATGGGGAGGATTGAACTGTAAACTGAGGAGACTATGGGGAGGATATGAACTGTAAACTGAGGAGACTATGGGGAGGATATGAACTGAGGAGACTATGGGGAGGATATGAACTATAACTGAGGAGACTATGGGGAGGATATGAACTGAGGAGACTATGGGGAGGATATGAACTGAGGAGACTATGGGGAGGATATGAACTGAGGAGACTATGGGGAGGATATGAACTGAGGAGACTATGGGGAGGATATGAACTGAGGAGACTATGGGGAGGATATGAACTGAGGAGACTATGGGGAGGATATGAACTGTAAACTGAGGAGACTATGGGGAGGATATGAACTGAGGAGACTATGGGGAGGATATGAACTGAGGAGACTATGGGGAGGATATGAACTGAGGAGACTATGGGGAGGATATGAACTGAGGAGACTATGGGGAGGATATGAACTGAGGAGACTATGGGGAGGATATGAACTGAGGAGACTATGGGGAGGATATGAACTGAGGAGACTATGGGGAGGATATGAACTGAGGAGACTATGGGGAGGATATGAACTGAGGAGACTATGGGGAGGATATGAACTGAGGAGACTATGGGGAGGATATGAACTGAGGAGACTATGGGGAGGATATGAACTATAAACTGAGGAGACATGGGGAGAATATGAACTATAAACTGAGGAGACTATGGTGAGGATATGAACTGAGGAGACTATGGGGAGGATATGAACTATCTGAGGAGACTATGGGGAGGATATGAACTGAGGAGACTATGGGGAGGATATGAACTGAGGAGACTATGGGGAGGATATGAACTGAGGAGACTATGGGGAGGATATGAACTGTAAACTGAGGAGACTATGGGGAGGATATGAACTGAGGAGACTATGGGGAGGATATGAACTGAGGAGACTATGGGGAGGATATGAACTATAAACTGAGGAGACTATGGGGAGGATATGAACTGAGGAGACTATGGGGAGGATATGAACTAAAACTGAGGAGACTATGGGGAGGATATGAACTGAGGAGACTATGGGGAGGATATGAACTGAGGAGACTATGGGGAGGATATGAACTGAGGAGACTATGGGGAGGATATGAAACTGAGGAGACTATGGGGAGGATATGAACTGAGGAGACTATGGGGAGGATATGAACTGAGGAGACTATGGGGAGGATATGAACTAAACTGAGGAGACTATGGGGAGGATATGAACTGACTGAGGAGACTATGGGGAGGATATGAACTGAGGAGACTATGGGGAGGATATGAACTGAGGAGACTATGGGGAGGATATGAACTGTAACTGAGGAGACTATGGGGAGGATATGAACTGAGGAGACTATGGGGAGAATGAACTATAAACTGAGGAGACTATGGGGAGGATATGAACTGAGGAGACTATGGGGAGGATATGAACTGAGGAGACTATGGGGAGGATATGAACTATAAACTGAGGAGACTATGGGGAGGATATGACTTAAACTGAGGAGACTATGGGGAGGATATGAACTGAGGAGACTATGGGGAGGATATGAACTGAGGAGACTATGGGGAGGATATGAACTGAAACTGAGGAGACTATGGGGAGGATATGAACTGAGGAGACTATGGGGAGGATATGAACTCGAGGAGACTATGGGGAGGATATGAACTATAAACTGAGGAGACTATGGGGAGGATATGAACTGAGGAGACTATGGGGAGGATATGAACTGAGGAGACTATGGGGAGGATATGAACTAACTGAGGAGACTATGGGGAGGATATGAACTGTAACTGAGGAGACTATGGGGAGGATATGAACTGAGGAGACTATGGGGAGGATATGAACTATAAACTGAGGAGACTATGGGGAGGATATGAACTGAGGAGACTATGGGGAGGATATGAACTGAGGAGACTATGGGGAGGATATGAACTGAGGAGACTATGGGGAGGATATGAACTGAGGAGACTATGGGGAGGATATGAACTGAGGAGACTATGGGGAGGATATGAACTGAGGGAGACTATGGGGAGGATATGAACTGAGGAGACTATGGGGAGGATATAAACTGAGGAGACTATGGGGAGGATATGAACTATAAACTGAGGAGACTATGGGGAGGATATGAACTGAAACTGAGGAGACTATGGGGAGGATATGAACTGAGGAGACTATGGGGAGGATATGAACTGAGGAGACTATGGGGAGGATATGAACTGAGGAGACTATGGGGAGGATATGAACTGAGGAGACTATGGGGAGGATATGAACTATAAACTGAGGAGACTATGGGGAGGATATGAACTGAGGAGACTATGGGGAGGATATGAACTGAGGAGACTATGGGGAGGATAGGAACTGAGGAGACTATGGGGAGGATAGGAACTGAGGAGACTATGGGGAGGATATGAACTAAGAGGAGACTATGGGGAGGATATGAACTGAGGAGACTATGGGGAGGATATGAACTGAGGAGACTATGGGGAGGATATGAACTGAGGAGACTATGGGGAGGATATGAACTGAGGAGACTATGGGGAGGATATGAACTGAACTGAGGAGACTATGGGGAGGATATGAACTGAGGAGACTATGGGGAGGATATGAACTGAGGAGACTATGGGGAGGATATGAACTGAGGAGACTATGGGGAGGATATGAACTGAGGAGACTATGGGGAGGATATGAACTGAGGAGACTATGGGGAGGATATGAACTGAGGAGACTATGGGGAGGATATGAACTGAGGAGACTA
>NW_025547013.1:0-10000 GCF_905237065.1 Salmo salar | reverse complement strand
ACCCTGTCTAAACCAATACAATGATATTACTAGAGTCCATGTTTGAACCCTGTCTAAACCAATACAATGATATTACTAGAGTCCATGTTTGAACCCTGTCTAAACCCTTACAATGGTATTACTAGAGTCCATGTTTGAACCCTGTCTAAACCATGCAATGGTATTACTAGAGTCCATGTTTGAACCCTGTCTAAACCATGTAATGGTATTACTGGAGTCCATGATTGAACCCTGTCTAAACCATGTAATGATATTACTAGAGTCCATGATTGAACCCTGACTAAACCATGTAGTGGTATTACTAGAGTCCATGATTGAACCCTGTCTAAACCATGTAATGATATTACTAGAGTCCATGTTTGAACCCTGACTAAACCATGTAATGGTATTACTAGAGTCCATGATTGAACCCTGTCTAAACCATGTAATGGTATTACTGGAGTCCATGATTGAACCCTGTCTAAACCATGTAATGATATTACTAGAGTCCATGATTGAACCCTGTCTAAACCATGTAATGATATTACTAGAGTCCATGTTTGAACCCTGTCTAAACCATGTAATGATATTACTAGAGTCCATGTTTGAACCCTGTCTAAACCATGTAATGATATTACTAGAGTCCATGATTGAACCCTGTCTAAACCATGTAATGGTATTACTAGAGTCCATGTTTGAACCCTGTCTAAACCATGTAATGATATTACTAGAGTCCATGTTTGAACCCTGTCTAAACCATGTAATGATATTACTAGAGTCCATGTTTGAACCCTGTCTAAACCATGTAATGGTATTACTAGAGTCCATGATTGAACCCTTTCTAAACCATGTAATGATATTACTAGAGTCCATGATTGAACCCTGTCTAAACCATGTAATGATATTACTAGAGTCCATGATTGAACCCTGTCTAAACCATGTAATGGTATTACTAGAGTCCATGTTTGAACCCTGTCTAAACCATGTAATGATATTACTAGAGTCCATGTTTGAACCCTGTCTAAACCATGTAATGATATTACTAGAGTCCATGTTTGAACCCTGTCTAAACCATGTAATGATATTACTAGAGTCCATGTTTGAACCCTGTCTAAACCATGTAATGGTATTACTAGAGTCCATGATTGAACCCTGTCTAAACCATGTAATGATATTACTAGAGTCCATGTTTGAACCCTGTCTAAACCATGTAATGATATTACTAGAGTCCATGTTTGAACCCTGTCTAAACCATTACAATGGTATTACTGGAGTCCATGTTTGAACCCTGTCTAAACCCTTACAATGGTATTACTAGAGTCCATGTTTGAACCCTGTCTAAACCATATAATGGTATTACTAGAGTCCATGTTTGAACCCTGTCTAAACCATATAATGATATTACTAGAGTCCATGATTGAACCCTGTCTAAACCCTTACAATGGTATTACTAGAGTCCATGTTTGAACCCTGTCTAAACCATGTAATGATATTACTAGAGTCCATGATTGAACCCTGTCTAAACCATGTAATGATATTACTAGAGTCCATGTTTGAACCCTGTCTAAACCATGTAATGGTATTACTAGAGTCCATGATTGAACCCTGTCTAAACCATGTAATGATATTACTAGAGTCCATGTTTGAACCCTGTCTAAACCATGTAATGGTATTACTGGAGTCCATGATTGAACCCTGACTAAACCATGTAATGGTATTACTAGAGTCCAAGTTTGAACCCTGTCTAAACCATGTAATGATATTACTAGAGTCCATGTTTGAACCCTGTCTAAACCCTTACAATGGTATTACTAGAGTCCATGTTTGAACCCTGTCTAAACAATGTAATGATATTACTAGAGTCCATGTTTGAACCCTGTCTAAACCATGTAATGATATTACTAGAGTCCATGATTGAACCCTGTCTAAACCATGTAATGATATTACTGGAGTCCATGTTTGAACCCTGTCTAAACCATTACAATGATATTACTAGAGTCCATGTTTGAACCCTGTCTAAACCAATACAATGATATTACTAGAGTACATGTTTGAACCCTGTCTAAACCCTTACAATGGTATTACTAGAGTCCATGTTTGAACCCTGTCTAAACCATGCAATGGTATTACTAGAGTCCATGTTTGAACCCTGTCTAAACCATGTAATGGTATTACTGGAGTCCATGATTGAACCCTGTCTAAACCATGTAGTGGTATTACTACAGTCCATGATTGAACCCTGTCTAAACCATGTAATGATATTACTGGAGTCCATGTTTGAACCCTGTCTAAACCATTACAATGATATTAATAGAGTCCATGTTTGAACCCTGTCTAAACCAATACAATGATATTACTAGAGTCCATGTTTGAACCCTGTCTAAACCCTTACAATGGTATTACTAGAGTCCATGTTTGAACCCTGTCTAAACCATGCAATGGTATTACTAGAGTCCATGTTTGAACCCTGTCTAAACCATGTAATGGTATTACTGGAGTCCATGATTGAACCCTGTCTAAACCATGTAATGATATTACTAGAGTCCATGATTGAACCCTGACTAAACCATGTAGTGGTATTACTAGAGTCCATGACTGAACCCTGTCTAAACCATGTAATGATATTACTAGAGTCCATGTTTGAACCCTGACTAAACCATGTAATGGTATTACTAGAGTCCATGATTGAACCCTGTCTAAACCATGTAATGGTATTACTGGAGTCCATGATTGAACCCTGTCTAAACCATGTAATGATATTACTAGAGTCCATGATTGAACCCTGTCTAAACCATGTAATGATATTACTAGAGTCCATGATTGAACCCTGTCTAAACCATGTAATGATATTACTAGAGTCCATGTTTGAACCCTGTCTAAACCATGTAATGATATTACTAGAGTCCATGATTGAACCCTGTCTAAACCATGTAATGGTATTACTAGAGTCCATGTTTGAACCCTGTCTAAACCATGTAATGATATTACTAGAGTCCATGTTTGAACCCTGTCTAAACCATGTAATGATATTACTAGAGTCCATGTTTGAACCCTGTCTAAACCATGTAATGGTATTACTAGAGTCCATGATTGAACCCTTTCTAAACCATGTAATGATATTACTAGAGTCCATGATTGAACCCTGTCTAAACCATGTAATGATATTACTAGAGTCCATGATTGAACCCTGTCTAAACCATGTAATGGTATTACTAGAGTCCATGTTTGAACCCTGTCTAAACCATGTAATGATATTACTAGAGTCCATGTTTGAACCCTGTCTAAACCATGTAATGATATTACTAGAGTCCATGTTTGAACCCTGTCTAAACCATGTAATGATATTACTAGAGTCCATGTTTGAACCCTGTCTAAACCATGTAATGGTATTACTAGAGTCCATGATTGAACCCTTTCTAAACCATGTAATGATATTACTAGAGTCCATGATTGAACCCTGTCTAAACCATGTAATGATATTACTAGAGTTCATGTTTGAACCCTGACTAAACCATGTAATGATATTACTAGAGTCCATGTTTGAACCCTGTCTAAACCATGTAATGATATTACTAGAGTCCATGATTGAACCCTGTCTAAACCATGTAATGATATTACTAGAGTTCATGTTTGAACCCTGACTAAACCATGTAATGATATTACTAGAGTCCATGATTGAACCCTGTCTAAACCATGTAATGGTATTACTGGAGTCCATGATTGAACCCTGTCTAAACCATGTAATGATATTACTAGAGTCCATGATTGAACCCTGACTAAACCATGTAATGGTATTACTGGAGTCCATGATTGAACCCTGTCTAAACCATGTAATGGTATTACTGGAGTCCATGATTGAACCCTGTCTAAACCATGTAATGATATTACTGGAGTCCATGATTGAACCCTGTCTAAACCATGTAATGGTATTACTGGAGTCCATGATTGAACCCTGTCTAAACCATGTAATGGTATTACTAGAGTCCATGATTGAACCCTGTCTAAACCATGTAATGTTATTACTAGAGTCCATGATTGAACCCTGACTAAACCATGTAATGGTATTACTGGAGTCCATGATTGAACCCTGTCTAAACCATGTAATGATATTACTAGAGTCCATGTTTGAACCCTGACTAAACCATGTAATGGTATTACTAGAGTCCATGATTGAACCCTGTCTAAACCATGTAATGATATTACTGGAGTCCATGTTTGAACCCTGTCTAAACCATTACAATGATATTAATAGAGTCCATGTTTGAACCCTGTCTAAACCAATACAATGATATTACTAGAGTCCATGTTTGAACCCTGTCTAAACCCTTACAATGGTATTACTAGAGTCCATGTTTGAACCCTGTCTAAACCATGCAATGGTATTACTAGAGTCCATGTTTGAACCCTGTCTAAACCATGTAATGGTATTACTGGAGTCCATGATTGAACCCTGTCTAAACCATGTAATGATATTACTAGAGTCCATGATTGAACCCTGACTAAACCATGTAGTGGTATTACTAGAGTCCATGATTGAACCCTGTCTAAACCATGTAATGATATTACTAGAGTCCATGTTTGAACCCTGACTAAACCATGTAATGGTATTACTAGAGTCCATGATTGAACCCTGTCTAAACCATGTAATGGTATTACTGGAGTCCATGATTGAACCCTGTCTAAACCATGTAATGATATTACTAGAGTCCATGATTGAACCCTGTCTAAACCATGTAATGATATTACTAGAGTCCATGATTGAACCCTGTCTAAACCATGTAATGATATTACTAGAGTCCATGTTTGAACCCTGTCTAAACCATGTAATGATATTACTAGAGTCCATGATTGAACCCTGTCTAAACCATGTAATGGTATTACTAGAGTCCATGTTTGAACCCTGTCTAAACCATGTAATGATATTACTAGAGTCCATGTTTGAACCCTGTCTAAACCATGTAATGATATTACTAGAGTCCATGTTTGAACCCTGTCTAAACCATGTAATGATATTACTAGAGTCCATGTTTGAACCCTGTCTAAACCATGTAATGGTATTACTAGAGTCCATGATTGAACCCTTTCTAAACCATGTAATGATATTACTAGAGTCCATGATTGAACCCTGTCTAAACCATGTAATGATATTACTAGAGTCCATGATTGAACCCTGTCTAAACCATGTAATGATATTACTAGTGTCCATGTTTGAACCCTGTCTAAACCATGTAGTGATATTACTAGAGTCCATGATTGAACCCTGTCTAAACCATGTAATGATGTTACTGGAGTCCATGTTTGAACCCTGTCTAAACCATGTAATGGTATTACTAGAGTCCATGATTGAACCCTGTCTAAACCATGTAATGATATTACTAGAGTCCATGTTTGAACCCTGTCTAAACCGTGTAATGGGTACGTGGAAAAAGTGACGTACAAACATGACAGCGATGTTCTCCAGCAAGTTAGAGCTGTGAAGACGGTAAGTCCGGTCTTCCCAGCAGCTCATCACATGGACACAAGGCTTCTGCTGATGGATGGGCAGGTAATTGTAATGCCTTGAGACGGATACAGAGTCAAAGTTTACTAGGTAATTAGCGTTTGATGTCGATGCTTTTAAACTCCACGGGCTGGTTTATCAGACACAGATTAAAGTCCAATTCTGGATATTGAGGGCACAGTTTTCTGGAACCCTCTACATTGGACTAACAGGCATGATTAAATGGAGAATTTCTAAAAATCGGAAAAGCTTTCTCTCTAAGTCCAGGACTTAAAAAATCTGTGTCTGGGAAACTGCCATTGCGTGACTTCAGGATCAATTCAACAAGGTAGAAGTACCTGTTTCCACCAATTAAGTGGGGTTTCTCTGGGGGTGTGGTGGACTGGCACGGAGACTGCCAGAGCCCAGGTTTGGGGTCCTGGGTGTCCATCAGGGGGGTACTGTCGAGATCCTGACCATCCCACACCGTCTCTGCTACTGGCTTCTCCACCTTCCTCCTACCGCTGACCTGGGGAGAGCCCTCCTGGACGTTCCCAAAGTTACCTACACACACACACACACACACACACACACACACAAGGATAGAACAGAGTAGAATACAATATGATATGATATAATAAAGTTGAAGACAGAAGAGGAGAATAGAAAGGAGAGGAGAGGAATACAGTAGAGTAGAGAGGGGGAAGAGGTGGAGAGGAAGAGAAGGGAGGAGAAGAGAGGAGAATAGAAAGGAGAGGAGAGGAATACAGTAGAGTAGAGAGGGGGAAGAGGTGGAGAGGAAGAGAAGGGAGGAGAAGAGAGGAGAATAGTACAGTAGAGAGGAGGAGAGACAGAAGAAGAGGAGAGTAGAGTAAAGAAAGGTAGAGTAAACTAGAATAGAGTAGAGTAAACTAGAGTAGAGCAGAGTAGAGTAAACTAGAATAGAGTAGAGTAGAGAAGAGGAGAGGAGGAGAGTAAACTAGAATTGAGTAGAGTAGAGAAGAGGAGGAGAGTAAACTAGAATTGAGTAGAGTAGAGAAGAGTAGAGTAGAGGAGAGTAGAGCGGAGCAGAGTAGTGTATAATAGAGCAGAGTAGTGTATAAAAGAGTAGAGTAGTGTATAATAGAGTAGAGTAGTGTATAATAGAGTAGTGTATAATAGAGTAGAGTAGTCTATAATAGAGTAGAGTAGTGTATAATAGAGTAGAGTAGTAGATAATAGAGTAGAGTAGTGTATAATAGAGTAGAGTAGTCTATAATAGAGTAGAGTAGTGTATAATAGAGTAGTGTATAATAGAGTAGAGTAGTGTATAGTAGAGTATAACAGAGTAGAGTGGAGTAGTGTAAAATAGAGTAGAGTAGTGTATAATAGAGAAGAGCAGAGTAGTGTATAACAGAACAGAGTAAAGTAGTGTATAATAGAGCAGAGTAGAGTACTGAGTAGAGTAGTGAATAATAGAGTAGAGTAGTGTATAATAGAGTAGAGTACAGCAGAATAGTGTATAATAGAGGCAGAGTAGAGCGGAGTAGAGGAGAGGTAGTGAATAAAAAGTAGAGTAGAGTAGTGTATAATAGAGTAGAGTAGTGTATAATAGAGTAGTGTATAATGAGAGTAGAACAGAGTAGTGTATAATAGAGTAGAGCAGAGTAGTGTATAATAGAGTAGAGTAGAGCAAAGTAATGTATAATAGAGTAGAGCAGAGTAGTGTATAGTAGAGTAGTGTATAATAGAGTAGAACAGAGTAGTGTATAATTGAGTATAGTGTATAATAGAGTAGAGCAGAGTAGTGTATAATAGAGTAGAGTAGAGCAAAGTACTGTATAATAGAGTAGAGCAGAGTAGTGTATAGTAGAGTAGTATATAATAGAGGTAGAGTAGTGTATAATAGAGAAGTGAATAATAGAGTAGAGTAGTGTATAGTAGAGTAGAGGCAGGTAGTGTATAATAGAGTAGAGTATTGTATAGTAGAGCAGAGTAGGTAGTGAATAATAGAGTAGAGTATAATAGAGTACTGTATAATAGAGTAGAGCAGAGTAGTGTATAATAGAGGTAGAGTAGGCAGGTAGTGTATAATAGAGTAGAGTAGAGCAAAGTACTGTATAATAGAGTAGAGCAGAGTAGTGTATAGTAGAGTAGTGTATAATAGAGTAGAGCAGAGTAGTGTATAATAGAGTAGAGCAGAGTAGTGTATAATAGAGTAGAGCAGAGTAGTGTATAGTAGAGTAGTGTATAATAGAGTAGATCAGAGTAGTGTATAATAGAGTAGAGCAGAGTAATGTATAATAGAGTAGAGTAGAGCAAAGTACTGTATAATATAGTAGAGCAGAGTAGTGTATAGTAGGTAGTATATAATAGAGTAGAGTAGTGTATAATAGAGTAGTGAATAATAGAGTAGTGTATAGTAGAGTAGAGCAGAGCAGTGTATAATAGAGTAGAGTATTGTATAGTAGAGCAGAGTAGAGTAGTGAATAATAGAGTACAGTATAATAGAGTACTGTATAATAGGAGTAGAGCAGAGTAGAGTAGTGTATAATAGAGTAGAGTAGAGCAGAGTAGTGTATAATAGAGTAGAGTAGAGCAAAGTACTGTATAATAGAGTAGAGCAGAGTAGTGTATAGTAGAGTAGTGTATAATAGAGTAGAGCAGAGTAGTGTATAGTAGAGTAGAGTAGTGTATAATAGAGTATAGTAGTGTATAATAGAGTATAGTAGAGTAGAGTAGTGTATAATAGAGTAGAGTAGTGTATAATAGAGTACTGAATAATAGAGTAGAGTAGTGTATAATAGAGTAGAGCAGAGTAGTGTATAATAGAGTAGAGTAGTGTATAATAGAGTATAGTAGTGTATAATAGAGTATAGTAGAGTAGAGTAGAGTAGTGTATAATAGAGTAGTGAATAATAGAGTAGAGTAGTGTATAATAGAGTAGAGCAGAGTAGTGTATAATAGAGTAGAGTAGTGTATAGTAGAGCAGAGTAGAGTAGTGGATAATAGAGTAGAGTATAATAGAGTATTGTATAAAAGAGTAGAGCAGAGTAGAGAAGAGTAGTGTATAATAGAGTAGACGGAGTAGGTATAATAGAGTAGAGCAGAGTAGTGTATAGTAGGTAGTGTATAATAGAGTAGAGCAGAGTAGTGTATAATAGAGCAGAGTAGAGCAGAGTAGTGTATAATAGAGTAGAGCAGAGTAGAGCAGAGTATGCGTATAATAGAGTAGAGTATAATAGTGCTGTATAATAGAGTAGAGTAGAGCAGAGTAGCGTATAAAAGAGTAGAGTATAATAGAGTAGTGTAAAATAGAGTAGAGCAGTCTATAGTAGTGTATAATAGAGTAGTGTATAATAGAGTAGAACAGTATAGTCGTGTGTAATAGAGTAGTGTATAATAGAGTAGAGTAGAATAGAGTAGTGTATAATAGAGTAGAGTATAATAGAGTAGTGTAGTGTATAATAGAGTAGAACAGTATAGTAGTGTATAGTAGTGTAGAGTAGTGTATAATAGATTAGAGTAGTGTATAATAGAGTAGTGTATAATAGATTAGAGTAGTGTATAATAGATTAGAGTAGAGTAAGTGTATAATAGATTAGAGTAGAGTGTAATAGAGTAGAGTAAGTGTATAATAGAGTAGTGTATAATAGATTAGAGTAGTGTATAATAGATTAGAGTAGTGTATAATAGAGTAGTGTATAATAGAGGTAGTGTATAATAGAGTAGTGTATAATAGAGTAGAGAAGTGTGTAATAGAGTAGTGTATAATAGAGTAGAGTATAATAGAGTAGAACAGTATAGTAGTGTAGAGTAGTGTATAATAGAGTAGTGTATAATAGTGTAGTGTATAATAGAGTAGAGTAGTGTATAATAGTGTAGTGTATATTAGAGGTAGAACAGTATAGTAGTGTAGAGCAGAGTAGTGTGAGAGCAGTGTAGAGGGAGTAGAGTACAGGAGTGTAGCGTGGAGTGAGTGTAGAGTAGAGCAGAGTAGAGCAGAGTAGAGTGAGGTAGGAATGAGCAGAGTGGTGTACAGTGGTGTAGAGTAGAGTGAGAGCGGTGTAGAGTAGAGCAGAGTGGTGTACAGTGGTGTAGGTAGAGTAGAGTGGTGTAGAGTGAGAGCGGAGTAGAGCAGAGTAGAGTAGAGTAGAATAGAGCAGAGTAGTGTACAGTAGTGTAGAGTAGAGTAGAGGCAGTGTAGAGTAGAGCAGTGTAGAGTGGAGTAGATGACAGTAGTGTAGGGTAGAGTAGAGGCGTTAAGTAAGCGGTGTCGAGTAATGACGTAGTGTAGACTAGGTAGGGCGTGTAGAGTAGAGCAGTGTGGAGTGTAGATACGTGTGTAGAGTAGAGTAGAGCGTGTAGTGGAGTAGATGACAGTAGTGTAGAGTAGAGAGGTGTAGAGTGGAGTAGATGACGTTGTGGGTGGTGGTACTGTAGAGTGGAGTGTAGAGGTGGAGTATAGGTAGTGTAGAGTAGAGTAAGGTGTGGTAGAGCTGTAGAGTGATGTGACGTGTGTGAGTGGTAAGAGTGTAGGTGGAGTAGATGACAGTAGTGTAG
>NW_025547012.1:0-34676 GCF_905237065.1 Salmo salar | reverse complement strand
TAGTGACCTGGTGTCTGCAGTGACCTGTGTCTGTGGTGACCTGGTGTCTTGTGACTGGTGTCTGCAGTGCTGGTGTCTGTATGACCTGGTGTCTCTCTGGTGTCTGCGTTGGTGTCTGCAGTACCTGGTTCTGCAGTGACCTGGTGTCTGTAGTGACCTGGTGTCTGGGCCGGTGTCTGCTAGCCTGGTGTCTGCGGTGACTGGTGTCTGCGTGACCTGGTGTGCAGTGACCTGGTGTCTGTAGTGACCTGGTGTCTGCATTGGTGTTGTGTGCCTGGTGTCTGCATACCTGGTGTCTGCAGTGACCTGGTGTCTGCGGTGGCCTGGTGTCTGTGGTGACCTGGTGTCTGCAGTGACCTGGTGTCTGTAGTGACCTGGTGTCTGCGGTGGCCTGGTGTCTGCAGTGACCTGGTGTCTATGGTGGCCTGGTGTCTGCGTGCCTGTGTGCCTGGTGTCTGCAGTGACTGGTGTCTGTAGTGACCTGGTGTCGGTGTCGGTGGCCTGGTGTCTGCGTGACTGGTGTCTGCGGTGGCCTGGTGTCTGTAGTGACCTGGTGTCTGTGGTGACCTGGTGTCTGCAGTGACCTGGTGTCTGCAGTGACCTGGTGTCTGCGTGACCTGGTGTCTGCGGTGACCTGGTGTCTGTGTACCTGTGTCTGAGTGACCTGGTGTCTGGGTGACCTGGTGTCTGTGGTGACCTGGTGTCTGTAGTGACCTGGTGTCTGCAGTGGCCTGGTGTCTGCGGTGCTGGTGTCTGTGGTGGCCTGGTGTCTGCAGTGACCTGGTGTCTGCAGTGACCTGGTGTCTGCGTGGCCTGGTGTCTGCGGTGGCCTGGTGTCTGCAGTGACCTGGTGTCTGTAGTGACCTGGTGTCTGGTGGTGGTGTCTGCGGTGACCTGGTGTCTTGTGACCTGGTGTCTGCAGTGGCCTGGTGTCTGCCTGGTGTCTGCAGTGACCTGGTGTCTGTGTGACCTGGTGTCTGCAGTGGCCTGGTGTCCTGTGTCGTGACCTGGTGTCTGTAGTGACCTGGTGTCTGCAGTGACCTGGTGTCTGCGGTGACCTGGTGTCTGCGTGGCCTGGTGTCTGTGTGGCCTGGTGTCTGCAGTGACCTGGTGTCTGTATGACTGGTGTCTGTAGTGACCTGGTGTCTGTGGTGACCTGGTGTCTGTGGTGACCTGGTGTCTGCAGTGACCTGGGTCTAGTACCTGGTGTCTGTAGTGGCCTGGTGTCTGTGTGACCTGGTGTCTGCGGTGACCTGGTGTCTTGGGTGCCTGGTGTCTGCGTGACCTGGTGTCTGTATGACTGGTGTCTGCAGTGACCTGGTGTCTGCAGTGCCTGGTGTCTGTAGTGACTGGTGTCTGTGCAGTGACCTGGTGTCTTGGTGACCTGGTGTCTGCAGTGCCTGGTGTCTGTGGTGACCTGGTGTCTGTAGTGACCTGGTGTCTGTAGTGACCTGGTGTCTGTAGTGACCTGGTGTCTGCAGTGACCTGGTGTCTGCAGTGGCCTGGTGTCTGTGGTGACCTGGTGTCTGCGTGACCTGGTGTCTGGGTGACCTGGGGCGTGTGACCTGGTGTCTGCAGTGACCTGGTGTCTGCGGTGACCTGGTGTCCTGGTGTCTGCGTGACCTGGTGTCTGTAGTGACCTGGTGTCTGTGTGGCCTGGTGTCTGTAGTGACCTGGTGTCTGTGGTGGCCTGGTGTCTGTGGTGACCTGGTGTCTGCGTGACCTGGTGTCTGTAGTGACCTGGTGTCTGTAGTGACCTGGTGTCTGTAGTGACCTGGTGTCTGCGGTGACCTGGTGTCTGCAGTGGCCTGGTGTCTGTGGTGACCTGGTGTCTGCAGTGACCTGGTGTCTGTGTGACCTGGTGTCTGTGGTGGCCTGGTGTCTGCGGTGGCCTGGTGTCTGCGTGACCTGGTGTCGCGGTGACCTGGTGTCTGCGGTGACCTGGTGTCTGTAGTGACCTGGTGTCTGCAGTGACCTGGTGTCTGTGGTGACCTGGTGTCTGTGGTGGCCTGGTGTCTGCGTGACCTGGTGTCTGTAGTGACCTGGTGTCTGCGGTGGCCTGGTGTCTGTGTGACCTGGTGTCTGCAGTGACCTGGTGTCTGGTGACTGGTGTCTGAGTGACCTGGTGTCTGCAGTGACCTGGTGTCTGTGGTGACCTGGTGTCTGCGTGACCTGGTGTCTGTGTGCTGGTGTAGTGACCTGGTGTCTGCAGTGACCTGGTGTCTGTGGTGACCTGGTGTCTGCGGTGGCCTGGTGTCTGCTGTGACCTGGTGTCTTGGTGACCTGGTGTCTGCGTGACCTGGTGTCTGTGGTGACCTGGTGTCTGCGTGACCTGGTGTCTGTGGTGACCTGGTGTCTGTGGTGGCCTGGTGTCTGTAGTGACCTGGTGTCTGTAGTGACCTGGTGTCTGTGTGACTGGTGTCTGGACCTGGACCTGGTGTCTGCAGTGACCTGGTGTCTGGGTGACCTGGTGTCTGTAGTGACCTGGTGTCTGTGTGACCTGGTGTCTGCAGTGGCCTGGTGTCTGTAGTGACCTGGTGTCTGCAGTGGCCTGGTGTCTGTAGTGACCTGGTGTCTGTGGTGGCCTGGTGTCTGTAGTGACCTGGTGTCTGTAGTGACCTGGTGTCTGCAGTGACCTGGTGTCTGTAGTGGCCTGGTGTCTGCGGTGACCTGGTGTCTGCAGTGGCCGGGGCCTGGTGTCTGTAGTGACCTGGTGTCTGGTGACCTGGTGTCTGTAGTGACCTGGTGTCTGTGGCCTGGTGTCTGCAGTGGCCTGGTGTCTGCAGTGACCTGGTGTCTGCAGTGCCTGGTGTCTGTTGTGACCTGGTGTCTGCAGTGACCTGGTGTCTGCAGTGACCTGGTGTCTGTGGTGACCTGGTGTCTGCAGTGACCTGGTGTCTGTAGTGGCCTGGTGTCTGCAGTGACCTGGTGTCTGTGTGACCTGGTGTCTGCGTGACCTGGTGTCTGCGGTGACCTGGTGTCTGCGGTGACCTGGTGTCTGTAGTGACCTGGTGTCTGCGGACCGGTGTCTGTGGTGACCTGGTGTCTGCAGTGGCCTGGTGTCTGTGTGACCTGGTGTCTGTAGTGACCTGGTGTCTGTGTGACCTGGTGTCTGTAGTGACTGGTGTCTGCGTGGCCTGGTGTCTGTAGTGACCTGGTGTCTGCGTGACCGGCCTGGTGTCTGCGGTGACCTGGTGTCTGTGGTGACCTGGTGTCTGCAGTGACCTGGTGGCCTGGTGTCTGCAGTGACCTGGTGTCTGCGGTGACCTGGTGTCTGCAGTGACCTGGTGTCTGTAGTGGCCTGGTGTCTGTAGTGACCTGGTGTCTGCGGTGACCTGGTGTCTGCAGTGACCTGGTGTCTGCAGTGACCTGGTGTCTGCGGTGACCTGGTGTCTGCGGTGGCCTGGTGTCTGTAGTGACCTGGTGTCTGTAGTGACCTGGTGTCGCCTGGTGTCTGTAGTGACCTGGTGTCTGCAGTGACCTGGTGTCTGTAGTGACCTGGTGTCTGTGGTGACCTGGTGTCTGTAGTGACCTGGTGTCTGTAGTGACCTGGTGTCTGTAGTGACCTGGTGTCTGCAGTGACCTGGTGTCTGCAGTGACCTGGTGTCTGTGTGACCTGGTGTCTGTGGTGACCTGGTGTCTGTAGTGGCCTGGTGTCTGCGGTGACCTGGTGTCTGCAGTGACCTGGTGTCTGCGGTGACCTGGTGTCTGTAGTGACCTGGTGTCTGTAGTGACCTGGTGTCTGCAGTGACCTGGTGTCTGTGGTGACCTGGTGTCTGCAGTGACCTGGTGTGGCGGGCCTGGTGTCTGTAGTGACCTGGTGTCTGTAGTGACCTGGTGTCTGCCGGGCCGGTGCCTGGTGTCTGTAGTGACCTGGTGTCTGCAGTGACCTGGTGTCTGCAGTGACCTGGTGTCTGCGGTGACCTGGTGTCTGTGGTGACCTGGTGTCTGTAGTGGCCTGGTGTCTGTGGTGACCTGGTGTCTGCAGTGACCTGGTGTCTGTGTGACCTGGTGTCTGCAGTGACCTGGTGTCTGTAGTGACCTGGTGTCTGCGGTGACCTGGTGTCTGCGTGACCTGGTGTCTGTAGTGGCCTGGTGTCTGTGTGACCTGGTGTCTGCAGTGACCTGGTGTCTGTAGTGGCCTGGTGTCTGCAGTGACCTGGTGTCTGTGGCCTGGTGTCTGTAGTGACCTGGTGTCTGCGTGACCTGGTGTCTGTGGTGACCTGGTGTCTGTAGTGACCTGGTGTCTGCGGTGACCTGGTGTCTGCAGTGACCTGGTGTCTGTAGTGACCTGGTGTCTGCAGTGGCCTGGTGTCTGCAGTGACCTGGTGTCTGCAGTGGCCTGGTGTCTGCAGTGACCTGGTGTCTGTGTGACCTGGTGTCTGCAGTGACCTGGTGTCTGTGGTGACCTGGTGTCTGTAGTGACCTGGTGTCTGCAGTGACCTGGTGTCTGCAGTGACCTGGTGTCTGCGTGGCCTGGTGTCTGTAGTGACCTGGTGTCTGCAGTGACCTGGTGTCTGTGTGACCTGGTGTCTGCAGTGACCTGGTGTCTGTGTGACCTGGTGTCTGCAGTGACCTGGTGTCTGTAGTGACCTGGTGTCTGCAGTGACCTGGTGTCTGTAGTGACCTGGTGTCTGCGTGACCGGTGCCCGTGTCTGCAGTGACCTGGTGTCTGCAGTGACCTGGTGTCTGCCTGGTGTCTGTAGTGGCCTGGTGTCTGCAGTGACCTGGTGTCTGTAGTGACCTGGTGTCTGTAGTGACCTGGTGTGCCGGTGTCTGCAGTGACCTGGTGTCTGTAGTGGCCTGGTGTCTGCAGTGGCCTGGTGTCTGTGGTGGCCTGGTGTCTGTGGTGACCTGGTGTCTGTGGTGACCTGGTGTCTGCAGTGACCTGGTGTCTGCAGTGACCTGGTGTCTGTGGTGACCTGGTGTCTGCGGTGACCTGGTGTCTGTAGTGACCTGGTGTCTGCGTGACCTGGTGTCTGCAGTGACCTGGTGTCTGCGGTGACCGCCTGGTGTCTGTGGTGACCTGGTGTCTGCAGTGACCTGGTGTCTGCAGTGGCCTGGTGTCTGTAGTGACCTGGTGTCTGCAGTGACCTGGTGTCTGTGTGACCTGGTGTCTGTAGTGACCTGGTGTCTGCAGTGACCTGGTGTCTGCAGTGACCTGGTGTCTGTAGTGGCCTGGTGTCTGTAGTGACCTGGTGTCTGCAGTGACCTGGTGTCTGTGTGACCTGGTGTCTGTGGTGGCCTGGTGTCTGCGGTGACCTGGTGTCGCAGTGACCTGGTGTCTGTGGTGACCTGGTGTCTGCAGTGACCTGGTGTCTGTGGTGACCTGGTGTCTGCGGTGACCTGGTGTCTGTAGTGGCCTGGTGTCTGCGGTGACCTGGTGTCTGTAGTGACCTGGTGTCTGTGTGACCTGGTGTCTGCAGTGACCTGGTGTCTGCGTGACCTGGTGTCTGCGTGGCCTGGTGTCTGGGTGACCTGGTGTCTGCAGTGACCTGGTGTCTGTAGTGACCTGGTGTCTGCGGTGACCTGGTGTCTGTAGTGACCTGGTGTCTGCAGTGACCTGGTGTCTGCAGTGGCCTGGTGTCTGTAGTGACCTGGTGTCTGCAGTGACCTGGTGTCTGTGGTGACCTGGTGTCTGTAGTGGCCTGGTGTCTGTAGTGACCTGGTGTCTGTGGTGACCTGGTGTCTGTAGTGACCTGGTGTGCCGGTGTCTGCAGTGACCTGGTGTCTGTAGTGACCTGGTGTCTGTAGTGACCTGGTGTCTGCGTGACTGGTGTCTGCAGTGACCTGGTGTCTGTAGTGACCTGGTGTCTGTGTGACCTGGTGTGACCTGGTGTCTGTAGTGACCTGGTGTCTGTGGTGAGCCTGGTGTCTGCGGTGAGCCTGGTGTCTGTAGTGGCCTGGTGTCTGCAGTGGCCTGGTGTCTGCAGTGACCTGGTGTCTGCGGTGACCTGGTGTCTGCAGTGACCTGGTGTCTGTGGTGACCTGGTGTCTGTGTGACCTGGTGTCTGTGGTGACCTGGTGTCTGCAGTGACCTGGTGTCTGTGTGACCTGGTGTCTGCGTGGCCTGGTGTCTGCGGTGACCTGGTGTCTGCAGTGACCTGGTGTCTGTAGTGACCTGGTGTCTGTGGTGACCTGGTGTCTGCAGTGACCTGGTGTCTGTGTGACCTGGTGTCTGCAGTGACCTGGTGTCTGTGTGACCTGGTGTCTGTAGTGACCTGGTGTCTGCAGTGACCTGGTGTCTGCAGTGACCTGGTGTCTGCAGTGACCTGGTGTCTGTAGTGACCTGGTGTCTGCAGTGGCCTGGTGTCTGCGGTGACCTGGTGTCTGCGGCCTGGTGTCTGTGGTGACCTGGTGTCTGTAGTGACCGGGTCGGCCTGGTGTCTGCGGTGACCTGGTGTCTGGGTGGCCTGGTGTCTGCAGTGACCTGGTGTCTGCGGTGACCTGGTGTCTGTGGTGACCTGGTGTCTGCAGTGACCTGGTGTCTGCAGTGACCTGGTGTCTGCGGTGACCTGGTGTCTGTGTGGCCTGGTGTCTGCAGTGACCTGGTGTCTGTAGTGACCTGGTGTCTGCAGTGACCTGGTGTCTGCAGTGACCTGGTGTCTGTAGTGACCTGGTGTCTGCAGTGACCTGGTGTCTGCGTGGCCTGGTGTCTGTAGTGGCCTGGTGTCTGCAGTGACCTGGTGTCTGTGACCTGGTGTCTGCAGTGACCTGGTGTCTGTGGTGACCTGGTGTCTGTAGTGACCTGGTGTCTGGGTGACCTGGTGTCTGCAGTGACCTGGTGTCTGCAGTGGCCTGGTGTCTGCAGTGACCTGGTGTCTGCAGTGACCTGGTGTCTGGTGACCTGGTGTCTGCAGTGGCCTGGTGTCTGTAGTGACCTGGTGTCTGCAGTGGCCTGGTGTCTGCAGTGACCTGGTGTCTGTAGTGGCCTGGTGTCTGCAGTGGCCTGGTGTCTGTGGTGACCTGGTGTCTGCAGTGACCTGGTGTCTGCAGTGACCTGGTGTCTGTGGTGACCTGGTGTCTGTAGTGACCTGGTGTCTGTGTGGCCTGGTGTCTGTAGTGACCTGGTGTCTGCAGTGACCTGGTGTCTGCGGCGTGGCCTGGTGTCTGTGGTGGCCTGGTGTCTGCAGTGACCTGGTGTCTGCAGTGACCTGGTGTCTGCAGTGACCTGGTGTCTGTAGTGACCTGGTGTCTGTAGTGACCTGGGTCGACCTGGTGTCTGTAGTGACCTGGTGTCTGCGGTGACCTGGTGTCTGCAGTGACCTGGTGTCTGTAGTGACCTGGTGTCTGCAGTGACCTGGTGTCTGCAGTGACCTGGTGTCTGCAGTGACCTGGTGTCTGCAGTGACCTGGTGTCTGTAGTGACCTGGTGTCTGCGGTGACCTGGTGTCTGCAGTGACCTGGTGTCTGCAGTGACCTGGTGTCTGCAGTGACCTGGTGTCTGCAGTGACCTGGTGTCTGTAGTGACCTGGTGTCTGCAGTGACCTGGTGTCTGTAGTGACCTGGTGTCTGCAGTGACCTGGTGTCTGTAGTGACCTGGTGTCTGCAGTGACCTGGTGTCTGCGTGACCTGGTGTCTGTGGTGACCTGGTGTCTGCAGTGACCTGGTGTCTGCGTGACCTGGTGTCTGTAGTGACCTGGTGTCTGTGTGACCTGGTGTCTGCAGTGACCTGGTGTCTGCAGTGACCTGGTGTCTGCAGTGACCTGGTGTCTGCGGTGACCTGGTGTCTGTAGTGACCTGGTGTCTGTAGTGACCTGGTGTCTGTAGTGACCTGGTGTCTGCAGTGACCTGGTGTCTGTAGTGACCTGGTGTCTGTAGTGACCTGGTGTCTGCAGTGACCTGGTGTCTGCAGTGACCTGGTGTCTGCAGTGACCTGGTGTCTGCAGTGACCTGGTGTCTGTAGTGACCTGGTGTCTGCAGTGGCCTGGTGTCTGTAGTGACCTGGTGTCTGCAGTGACCTGGTGTCTGTAGTGACCTGGTGTCTGTAGTGACCTGGTGTCTGTAGTGACCTGGTGTCTGTAGTGACCTGGTGTCTGTAGTGACCTGGTGTCTGCAGTGACCTGGTGTCTGCAGTGACCTGGTGTCTGTAGTGGCCTGGTGTCTGTGGTGACCTGGTGTCTGCAGTGACCTGGTGTCTGCAGTGACCTGGTGTCTGCAGTGACCTGGTGTCTGTAGTGACCTGGTGTCTGCAGTGACCTGGTGTCGGTGGCCTGGTGTCTGCAGTGACCTGGTGTCTGTAGTGACCTGGTGTCTGCAGTGACCTGGTGTCTGCAGTGACCTGGTGTCTGTAGTGACCTGGTGTCTGTAGTGGCCTGGTGTCTGCAGTGACCTGGTGTCTGCAGTGACCTGGTGTCTGCAGTGACCTGGTGTCTGTAGTGACCTGGTGTCTGCAGTGACCTGGTGTCTGTAGTGGCCTGGTGTCTGTAGTGACCTGGTGTCTGCAGTGGCCTGGTGTCTGCAGTGACCTGGTGTCTGTAGTGACCTGGTGTCTGCAGTGACCTGGTGACCTGGTGTCTGAGTGACCTGGTGTCTGTAGTGACCTGGTGTCTGCAGTGACCTGGTGTCTGCAGTGACCTGGTGTCTGTGGTGGCCTGGTGTCTGCAGTGACCTGGTGTCTGCAGTGACCTGGTGTCTGTAGTGACCTGGTGTCTGCAGTGACCTGGTGTCTGCAGTGGCCTGGTGTCTGCAGTGACCTGGTGTCTGTAGTGGCCTGGTGTCTGCAGTGACCTGGTGTCTGCAGTGGCCTGGTGTCTGTGGTGACCTGGTGTCTGCAGTGACCTGGTGTCTGTAGTGGCCTGGTGTCTGTAGTGACCTGGTGTCTGTAGTGACCTGGTGTCTGTAGTGACCTGGTGTCTGTAGTGACCTGGTGTCTGCAGTGACCTGGTGTCTGTGGTGACCTGGTGTCTGCGTGACCTGGTGTCTGTGGTGACCTGGTGTCTGTAGTGACCTGGTGTCTGTAGTGACCTGGTGTCTGTAGTGACCTGGTGTCTGTAGTGACCTGGTGTCTGCAGTGACCTGGTGTCTGTAGTGACCTGGTGTCTGCAGTGACCTGGTGTCTGTAGTGACCTGGTGTCTGTAGTGACCTGGTGTCTGTAGTGACCTGGTGTCTGTAGTGACCTGGTGTCTGTAGTGACCTGGTGTCTGTAGTGACCTGGTGTCTGCAGTGACCTGGTGTCTGTAGTGACCTGGTGTCTGCAGTGGCCTGGTGTCTGCGGTGACCTGGTGTCTGTGTGACCTGGTGTCTGTAGTGACCTGGTGTCTGCAGTGACCTGGTGTCTGTAGTGACCTGGTGTCTGCAGTGACCTGGTGTCTGTAGTGACCTGGTGTCTGCGGTGACCTGGTGTCTGCAGTGACCTGGTGTCTGCGTGACCTGGTGTCTGCAGTGACCTGGTGTCTGTAGTGACCTGGTGTCTGTAGTGACCTGGTGTCTGTAGTGACCTGGTGTCTGTAGTGACCTGGTGTCTGCAGTGACCTGGTGTCTGTAGTGACCTGGTGTCTGCAGTGACCTGGTGTCTGTGGTGGCCTGGTGTCTGCAGTGACCTGGTGTCTGTGTGACCTGGTGTCTGTGGTAACCTGGTGTCTGTAGTGACCTGGTGTCTGTGGTGACCTGGTGTCTGCAGTGACCTGGTGTCTGCAGTGACCTGGTGTCTGCAGTGACCTGGTGTCTGCAGTGACCTGGTGTCTGTAGTGACCTGGTGTCTGCGTGACCTGGTGTCTGTAGTGGCCTGGTGTCTGCAGTGACCTGGTGTCTGCGGTGACCTGGTGTCTGCAGTGACCTGGTGTCTGTAGTGACCTGGTGTCTGCAGTGACCTGGTGTCTGCGGTGACCTGGTGTCTGCAGTGACCTGGTGTCTGCGTGGCCTGGTGTCTGCGGTGACCTGGTGTCTGTAGTGACCTGGTGTCTGCAGTGACCTGGTGTCTGCAGTGGCCTGGTGTCTGTGTGACCTGGTGTCTGCAGTGACCTGGTGTCTGTAGTGACCTGGTGTCTGCAGTGACCTGGTGTCTGCAGTGACCTGGTGTCTGCAGTGACCTGGTGTCTGTAGTGACCTGGTGTCTGCGTGACCTGGTGTCTGTAGTGACCTGGTGTCTGTAGTGACCTGGTGTCTGTAGTGACCTGGTGTCTGTAGTGACCTGGTGTCTGCAGTGACCTGGTGTCTGTAGTGACCTGGTGTCTGCAGTGACCTGGTGTCTGTAGTGACCTGGTGTCTGCAGTGACCTGGTGTCTGCAGTGACCTGGTGTCTGCAGTGACCTGGTGTCTGTGGTGACCTGGTGTCTGCAGTGACCTGGTGTCTGTGTGACCTGGTGTCTGTAGTGACCTGGTGTCTGCAGTGACCTGGTGTCTGTAGTGACCTGGTGTCTGTGGTGGCCTGGTGTCTGCGTGACCTGGTGTCTGCAGTGACCTGGTGTCTGCAGTGACCTGGTGTCTGCGGTGACCTGGTGTGCCGGTGTCTGTGGTGACCTGGTGTCTGCGGTGACCTGGTGTCTGTAGTGACCTGGTGTCTGCGTGGCCTGGTGTCTGCAGTGACCTGGTGTCTGTAGTGACCTGGTGTCTGCAGTGACCTGGTGTCTGCAGTGACCTGGTGTCTGCGGTGGCCTGGTGTCTGTAGTGACCTGGTGTCTGTAGTGACCTGGTGTCTGCAGTGACCTGGTGTCTGTAGTGACCTGGTGTCTGTGGTGACCTGGTGTCTGCAGTGACCTGGTGTCTGCAGTGACCTGGTGTCTGTAGTGACCTGGTGTCTGTAGTGACCTGGTGTCTGCAGTGGCCTGGTGTCTGAGTGACCTGGTGTCTGTAGTGACCTGGTGTCTGTAGTGACCTGGTGTCTGTAGTGGCCTGGTGTCTGCAGTGACCTGGTGTCTGCAGTGACCTGGTGTCTGTAGTGGCCTGGTGTCTGTAGTGACCTGGTGTCTGTAGTGGCCTGGTGTCTGCGGTGACCTGGTGTCTGTAGTGACCTGGTGTCTGCAGTGACCTGGTGTCTGTGGTGACCTGGTGTCTGTGGTGACCTGGTGTCTGTAGTGACCTGGTGTCTGTAGTGACCTGGTGTCTGTAGTGACCTGGTGTCTGTAGTGACCTGGTGTCTGCAGTGACCTGGTGTCTGCAGTGACCTGGTGTCTGTAGTGGCCTGGTGTCTGTAGTGACCTGGTGTCTGTAGTGACCTGGTGTCTGCAGTGACCTGGTGTCTGCGTGACCTGGTGTGGCCTGGTGTCTGTGGTAACCTGGTGTCTGCAGTGACCTGGTGTCTGTGGTGACCTGGTGTCTGTAGTGACCTGGTGTCTGCAGTGACCTGGTGTCTGTAGTGACCTGGTGTCTGCAGTGACCTGGTGTCTGCAGTGACCTGGTGTCTGCAGTGACCTGGTGTCTGTGTGACCTGGTGTCTGCAGTGACCTGGTGTCTGTAGTGGCCTGGTGTCTGTGGTGACCTGGTGTCTGTAGTGACCTGGTGTCTGTAGTGACCTGGTGTCTGTAGTGACCTGGTGTCTGCAGTGGCCTGGTGTCTGCAGTGACCTGGTGTCTGCGTGACCTGGTGTCTGTAGTGACCTGGTGTCTGCGGTGACCTGGTGTCTGCAGTGACCTGGTGTCTGTAGTGACCTGGTGTGACCTGGTGTCTGTAGTGACCTGGTGTCTGTAGTGACCTGGTGTCTGCAGTGACCTGGTGTCTGTGGTGACCTGGTGTCTGTGTGGCCTGGTGTCTGTAGTGACCTGGTGTCTGCAGTGACCTGGTGTCTGTAGTGACCTGGTGTCTGTGGTGACCTGGTGTCTGCGGTGACCTGGTGTCTGCGGTGACCTGGTGTCTGCAGTGCTGGACCTGGTGTCTGCAGTGACCTGGTGTCTGTAGTGACCTGGTGTCTGCAGTGACCTGGTGTCTGTAGTGACCTGGTGTCTGCAGTGACCTGGTGTCTGCAGTGACCTGGTGTCTGCGGTGACCTGGTGTCTGCAGTGACCTGGTGTCTGTGGTGACCGCCTGGTGTCTGCAGTGGCCTGTGTGGCCTGGTGTCTGTAGTGACCTGGTGTCTGCAGTGACCTGGTGTCTGTAGTGACCTGGTGTCTGCAGTGACCTGGTGTCTGCAGTGACCTGGTGTCTGTAGTGACCTGGTGTCTGAGTGACCTGGTGTCTGTGGTGACCTGGTGTCTGTAGTGACCTGGTGTGACCTGGTGTCTGCAGTGACCTGGTGTCTGCAGTGACCTGGTGTCTGTAGTGGCCTGGTGTCTGCGGTGACCTGGTGTCTGTGGTGACCTGGTGTCTGCAGTGACCTGGTGTCTGTGTGACCTGGTGTCTGCAGTGACCTGGTGTCACGCAGTGACCTGGTGTCTGTAGTGACCTGGTGTCTGCAGTGACCTGGTGTCTGTAGTGACCTGGTGTCTGCAGTGACCTGGTGTCTGTAGTGACCTGGTGTCTGCGTGGGCCTGGTGTCGCAGTGACCTGGTGTCTGTAGTGACCTGGTGTCTGTAGTGACCTGGTGTCTGTAGTGACCTGGTGTCTGTAGTGACCTGGTGTCTGCAGTGACCTGGTGTCTGCGGTGACCTGGTGTCGTAGTGACTGGTGTCTGCAGTGACCTGGTGTCTGTAGTGACCTGGTGTCTGTGGTGACCTGGTGTCTGTAGTGACCTGGTGTCTGCAGTGACCTGGTGTCTGTAGTGACCTGGTGTCTGTAGTGACCTGGTGTCGTGGCCTGGTGTCTGCAGTGACCTGGTGTCTGTAGTGACCTGGTGTCTGCGTGACCTGGTGTGGCCTGGTGTCTGCAGTGACCTGGTGTCTGCAGTGACCTGGTGTCTGCAGTGACCTGGTGTCTGTAGTGACCTGGTGTCTGTGGTGACCTGGTGTCTGCAGTGACCTGGTGTCTGTAGTGACCTGGTGTCTGTGGTGGCCTGGTGTCTGCAGTGACCTGGTGTCTGTAGTGACCTGGTGTCTGCAGTGACCTGGTGTCTGTAGTGACCTGGTGTCTGCAGTGACCTGGTGTCTGTGGTGACCTGGTGTCTGCAGTGACCTGGTGTCTGTGGTGACCTGGTGTCTGTAGTGACCTGGTGTCTGTAGTGGCCTGGTGTCTGTAGTGACCTGGTGTCTGTAGTGACCTGGTGTCTGTAGTGACCTGGTGTCTGTAGTGACCTGGTGTCTGTGGTGACCTGGTGTCTGCAGTGGCCTGGTGTCTGCAGTGACCTGGTGTCTGCAGTGACCTGGTGTCTGTAGTGACCTGGTGTCTGCAGTGACCTGGTGTCTGCAGTGACCTGGTGTCTGCAGTGACCTGGTGTCTGTAGTGACCTGGTGTCTGCAGTGACCTGGTGTCTGCAGTGACCTGGTGTCTGCAGTGACCTGGTGTCTGCGTGACCTGGTGTCTGCAGTGACCTGGTGTCTGTGTGACCTGGTGTCTGCAGTGACCTGGTGTCTGTGGTGACCTGGTGTCTGCAGTGACCTGGTGTCTGCAGTGACCTGGTGTGCCTGGTGTCTGTAGTGACCTGGTGTCTGTGGTGACCTGGTGTCTGTGGTGGCCTGGTGTCTGTAGTGACCTGGTGTCTGCAGTGACCTGGTGTCTGCAGTGACCTGGTGTCTGTGGTGACCTGGTGTCTGCAGTGACCTGGTGTCTGTAGTGACCTGGTGTCTGTAGTGACCTGGTGTCTGCGGTGGCCTGGTGTCTGCAGTGACCTGGTGTCTGCAGTGACCTGGTGTCTGCAGTGGCCTGGTGTCTGCAGTGACCTGGTGTCTGCAGTGACCGGTGTCTGAGTGACCTGGTGTCTGTAGTGGCCTGGTGTCTGTAGTGACCTGGTGTCTGTAGTGACCTGGTGTCTGCAGTGACCTGGTGTCTGCAGTGACCTGGTGTCTGTGGTGACCTGGTGTCTGCAGTGACCTGGTGTCTGCAGTGACCTGGTGTCTGCAGTGACCTGGTGTCTGTGGTGACCTGGTGTCTGCAGTGACCTGGTGTCTGCAGTGACCTGGTGTCTGTTGTGACCTGGTGTCTGCAGTGACCTGGTGTCTGCAGTGACCTGGTGTCTGCAGTGACCTGGTGTCTGCAGTGACCTGGTGTCTGTAGTGACCTGGTGTCTGTAGTGACCTGGTGTCTGCGTGACCTGGTGTCTGTGGTGACCTGGTGTCTGTAGTGACCTGGTGTCTGTAGTGACCTGGTGTCTGCAGTGACCTGGTGTCTGTAGTGACCTGGTGTCTGTAGTGACCTGGTGTCTGCAGTGGCCTGGTGTCTGCAGTGACCTGGTGTCTGCAGTGACCTGGTGTCTGTGTGACCTGGTGTCTGTGGTGACCTGGTGTCTGTAGTGACCTGGTGTCTGTAGTGACCTGGTGTCTGTAGTGACCTGGTGTCTGTAGTGACCTGGTGTCTGTGGTGACCTGGTGTCTGTAGTGACCTGGTGTCTGCGTGACCGGGGCCTGGTGTCTGCAGTGACCTGGTGTCTGCGGTGACCTGGTGTCTGTGTGACCTGGTGTCTGCAGTGACCTGGTGTCTGCGTGACCTGGTGTCTGCAGTGACCTGGTGTCTGTAGTGACCTGGTGTCTGCAGTGACCTGGTGTCTGCGGTGACCTGGTGTCGCAGTGACCTGGTGTCTGTAGTGACCTGGTGTCTGTAGTGGCCTGGTGTCTGTAGTGACCTGGTGTCTGTGGTGACCTGGTGTCGGGTGACCTGGTGTCTGCAGTGACCTGGTGTCTGTAGTGACCTGGTGTCTGCAGTGACCTGGTGTCTGCAGTGACCTGGTGTCTGTGGTGACCTGGTGTGCCTGGTGTCTGTAGTGACCTGGTGTCTGCAGTGACCTGGTGTCTGCAGTGACCTGGTGTCTGCAGTGACCTGGTGTCTGCAGTGACCTGGTGTCTGTAGTGACCTGGTGTCTGTAGTGACTGGTGTCTGTGGTGACCTGGTGTCTGCAGTGACCTGGGACTGGTGTCTGTGGTGACCTGGTGTCTGGGTGACCTGGTGTCTGCAGTGACCTGGTGTCTGTAGTGACCTGGTGTCTGTAGTGACCTGGTGTCTGTAGTGACCTGGTGTCTGTAGTGACCTGGTGTCTGCAGTGACCTGGTGTCTGTAGTGACCTGGTGTCTGCAGTGACCTGGTGTCTGTAGTGACCTGGTGTCTGCAGTGACCTGGTGTCTGCAGTGACCTGGTGTCTGTAGTGACCTGGTGTCTGTAGTGACCTGGTGTCTGTAGTGACCTGGTGTCTGTGTGACCTGGTGTCTGCAGTGACCGGTGCCGGTGTCTGTGTGACCTGGTGTCTGTAGTGACCTGGTGTCGGTGGCTGGTGTCTGCAGTGGCCTGGTGTCTGCAGTGACCTGGTGTCTGCGGTGACCTGGTGTCTGTGTGACCTGGTGTCTGCAGTGACCTGGTGTCTGTAGTGACCTGGTGTCTGTAGTGACCTGGTGTCTGCAGTGACCTGGTGTCTGCAGTGACCTGGTGTCTGCGGTGACCTGGTGTCTGTAGTGGCCTGGTGTCTGCAGTGACCTGGTGTCTGCAGTGACCTGGTGTCTGCAGTGACCTGGTGTCTGCAGTGGCCTGGTGTCTGCAGTGACCTGGTGTCTGTAGTGACCTGGTGTCTGTGTGACCTGGTGTCTGTAGTGGCCTGGTGTCTGTAGTGACCTGGTGTCTGCAGTGACCTGGTGTCTGCGTGACCTGGTGTCTGTAGTGACCTGGTGTCTGCAGTGACCTGGTGTCTGTAGTGACCTGGTGTCTGTAGTGACCTGGTGTCTGTAGTGACCTGGTGTCTGTGTGACCTGGTGTCTGTAGTGACCTGGTGTCTGTAGTGACCTGGTGTCTGCAGTGACCTGGTGTCTGTGGTGACCTGGTGTCTGTAGTGACCTGGTGTCTGCGGTGACCTGGTGTCTGCAGTGACCTGGTGTCTGTAGTGACCTGGTGTCTGCGGTGACCTGGTGTCTGCAGTGACCTGGTGTCTGTGTGACCTGGTGTCTGTGGTGACCTGGTGTCTGCGGTGACCTGGTGTCTGGTGACCTGGTGTCTGTGGTGACCTGGTGTCTGCGGTGACCTGGTGTCTGCAGTGACCTGGTGTCTGCAGTGACCTGGTGTCTGTGGTGACCTGGTGTCTGTAGTGGCCTGGTGTCTGCAGTGACCTGGTGTCTGCAGTGACCTGGTGTCTGTAGTGACCTGGTGTCTGCAGTGACCTGGTGTCTGTAGTGACCTGGTGTCTGCAGTGACCGGGTGTCTGCAGTGACCTGGTGTCTGCGGTGACCTGGTGTCTGTAGTGACCTGGTGTCTGCGGTGACCTGGTGTCTGCGTGGCCTGGTGTCTGCAGTGACCTGGTGTCTGCAGTGACCTGGTGTCTGTAGTGACCTGGTGTCTGCGGTGACCTGGTGTCTGTAGTGACCTGGTGTCTGCAGTGACCTGGTGTCTGCAGTGACCTGGTGTCTGTAGTGACCTGGTGTCTGGCGAGTGACCTGGTGTCTGTAGTGACCTGGTGTCTGTGGTGACCTGGTGTCTGCAGTGACCTGGTGTCTGCAGTGACCTGGTGTCTGCGGTGGCCTGGTGTCTGCAGTGGCCTGGTGTCTGCGGTGACCTGGTGTCTGCGGTGACCTGGTGTCTGCGTGACCTGGTGTCTGCAGTGACCTGGTGTCTGTGGTGACCTGGTGTCTGCAGTGACCTGGTGTCTGTAGTGACCTGGTGTCTGCAGTGACCTGGTGTCTGTGTGACCTGGTGTGCCTGGTGTCTGCGTGACCTGGTGTCTGCAGTGACCTGGTGTCTGCAGTGACCTGGTGTCTGTGTGACCTGGTGTCTGTGGTGACCTGGTGTCTGTAGTGACCTGGTGTCTGCAGTGACCTGGTGTCTGTGTGACCTGGTGTCTGCAGTGACCTGGTGTCTGCAGTGACCTGGTGTCTGTAGTGACCTGGTGTCTGCAGTGGCCTGGTGTCTGCGGTGACCTGGTGTCTGTGGTGACCTGGTGTCTGTAGTGACCTGGTGTCTGTAGTGACCTGGTGTCTGTGTGACCTGGTGTCTGCAGTGACCTGGTGTCTGCAGTGACCTGGTGTCTGTGTGACCTGGTGTCTGCAGTGACCTGGTGTCTGCAGTGGCCTGGTGTCTGCAGTGGCCTGGTGTGGCCTGGTGTCTGTGGTGACCTGGTGTCTGCAGTGACCTGGTGTCTGCAGTGACCTGGTGTCTGTAGTGACCTGGTGTCTGCAGTGACCTGGTGTCTGTAGTGACCTGGTGTCTGCAGTGACCTGGTGTCTGCAGTGACCTGGTGTCTGGGTGACCTGGTGTCTGTAGTGACCTGGTGTCTGTAGTGACCTGGTGTCTGTGTGACCTGGTGTCTGTAGTGACCTGGTGTCTGTGGTGGCCTGGTGTCTGTGGTGACCTGGTGTCTGCAGTGACCTGGTGTCTGTAGTGACCTGGTGTCTGTGGTGGCCTGGTGTCTGCAGTGACCTGGTGTCTGTAGTGACCTGGTGTCTGTAGTGACCTGGTGTCTGCAGTGACCTGGTGTCTGTAGTGACCTGGTGTCTGCAGTGACCTGGTGTCTGTAGTGACCTGGTGTCTGTGTGACCTGGTGTCGGGCCTGGTGTCTGTAGTGGCCTGGTGTCTGTGGTGACCTGGTGTCTGCAGTGACCTGGTGTCTGTAGTGACCTGGTGTCTGCAGTGACCTGGTGTCTGCGTGACCTGGTGTCTGCAGTGACCTGGTGTCTGCGTGACCTGGTGTCTGCAGTGACCTGGTGTCTGTTGTGACCTGGTGTCTGCAGTGACCTGGTGTCTGCGGTGACCTGGTGTCTGTGTGGCCTGGTGTCTGTAGTGGCCTGGTGTCTGTAGTGACCTGGTGTCTGCGTGACCTGGTGTCTGCAGTGACCTGGTGTCTGCGGTGACCTGGTGTCTGGGTGACCTGGTGTCTGCGTGACCTGGTGTCTGCAGTGACCTGGTGTCTGCAGTGACCTGGTGTCTGTACCTGGTGTCTGTGGTGACCTGGTGTCTGTGGTGACCTGGTGTCTGCAGTGACCTGGTGTCTGCGTGGCCTGGTGTCTGCAGTGACCTGGTGTCTGTAGTGACCTGGTGTCTGCGTGGCCGGCCTGGTGTCTGCAGTGACCTGGTGTCTGTGGTGACCTGGTGTCTGTGGTGACCTGGTGTCTGTAGTGACCTGGTGTCTGTGTGACCTGGTGTCTGTAGTGACCTGGTGTCTGCAGTGACCTGGTGTCTGTGGTGACCTGGTGTCTGCGTGACCTGGTGTGGCCTGGTGTCTGCAGTGACCTGGTGTCTGCAGTGGCCTGGTGTCTGCAGTGACCTGGTGTCTGTGGTGGCCTGGTGTCTCGGTGACCTGGTGTCGGTGACCTGGTGTCTGTAGTGACCTGGTGTCTGCAGTGACCTGGTGTCTGTAGTGACCTGGTGTCTGTGTGACCTGGTGTCTGCAGTGACCTGGTGTCTGTAGTGACCTGGTGTCTGCAGTGACCTGGTGTCTGCGTGGCCGGTGGCCTGGTGTCTGCAGTGACCTGGTGTCTGTAGTGACCTGGTGTCTGTAGTGACCTGGTGGCCGGTGTCTGTAGTGACCTGGTGTCTGTAGTGACCTGGTGTCTGCGTGCCGGGCCGGTGTCTGTGTGACCTGGTGTCTGCAGTGACCTGGTGTCTGCAGTGACCTGGTGTCTGCGGTGACCTGGTGTCTGGGTGGCCTGGTGTCGCGGTGGCCTGGTGTCTGTAGTGACCTGGTGTCTGTGTGACCTGGTGTCTGTAGTGACCTGGTGTCTGCAGTGACCTGGTGTCTGCAGTGGCCTGGTGTCTGTGGTGACCTGGTGTCTGCAGTGACCTGGTGTCTGTAGTGACCTGGTGTCTGCGGTGACCTGGTGTGCTGTAGTGACCTGGTGTCTGCAGTGACCTGGTGTCTGCAGTGACCTGGTGTCTGTAGTGACCTGGTGTCTGTGGTGACCTGGTGTCTGCAGTGACCTGGTGTCTGTGGTGACCTGGTGTCTGCAGTGACTGGTGTCTGCAGTGACCTGGTGTCGTAACCTGGTGTCTGCAGTGACCTGGTGTCTGTAGTGACCTGGTGTCTGTAGTGACCTGGTGTCTGCAGTGACCTGGTGTCTGGTAGCCTGGTGTCTGCAGTGACCTGGTGTCTGTGGTGACCTGGTGTCTGCGGTGACCTGGTGTCTGCAGTGACCTGGTGTCTGTAGTGACCTGGTGTCTGCAGTGACCTGGTGTCTGGTGACCTGGTGTCTGCAGTAACCTGGTGTCTGCAGTGACCTGGTGTCTGCAGTGACCTGGTGTCTGCGGTGACCTGGTGTCTGCAGTGACCTGGTGTGTGGCCTGGTGTCTGCGGTGGCCTGGTGTCTGTGGTGACCTGGTGTCTGCAGTGACCTGGTGTCTGCAGTGACCTGGTGTCTGCAGTGACCTGGTGTCTGTAGTGGCCTGGTGTCTGCGGTGACCTGGTGTCTGGGTGACCTGGTGTCTGCAGTGACCTGGTGTCTGTGTGACCTGGTGTCTGCAGTGACCTGGTGTCTGTAGTGACCTGGTGTCTGCAGTGACCTGGTGTCTGTAGTGACCTGGTGTCTGCAGTGACCTGGTGTCTGCAGTGACCTGGTGTCTGCAGTGACCTGGTGTCTGTAGTGACCTGGTGTCTGCGGTGACCTGGTGTCTGTAGTGACCTGGTGTCTGTGGTGACCTGGTGTCTGCAGTGACCTGGTGTCTGTAGTGACCTGGTGTCTGTAGTGACCTGGTGTCTGTGTGACCTGGTGTCTGTGGTGACCTGGTGTCTGTAGTGACCTGGTGTCTGTAGTGACCTGGTGTCTGTAGTGACCTGGTGTCTGTAGTGGCCTGGTGTCTGCAGTGGCCTGGTGTCATGGTGACCTGGTGTCTGCAGTGACCTGGTGTCTGTGGTGGCCTGGTGTCTGTAGTGACCTGGTGTCTGCGTGACCTGGTGTCTGCAGTGACCTGGTGTCTGTAGTGACCTGGTGTCTGCAGTGACCTGGGGTGTCTGTGGTGGCCTGGTGTCTGTAGTGACCTGGTGTCTGTGGTGACCTGGTGTCTGTGGTGACCTGGTGTCTGTGTGACCTGGTGTCTGCGGTGGCCTGGTGTCTGCAGTGACCTGGTGTCTGTAGTGACCTGGTGTCTGCGTGACCTGGTGTGGCCTGGTGTCTGCAGTGACCTGGTGTCTGCAGTGACCTGGTGTCTGCAGTGACCTGGTGTCTGCGGTGGCCTGGTGTCGCCTGGTGTCTGCAGTGACCTGGTGTCTGTGTGACCTGGTGTCTGCAGTGACCTGGTGTCTGTAGTGACCTGGTGTCTGTAGTGACCTGGTGTCTGCGTGACCTGGTGTCTGCAGTGACCTGGTGTCTGCAGTGACCTGGTGTCTGCAGTGACCTGGTGTCTGTGTAGCCTGGTGTCTGCAGTGACCTGGTGTCTGCAGTGACCTGGTGTCTGTGGTGACCTGGTGTCTGTAGTGACCTGGTGTCTGTAGTGACCTGGTGTGACCTGGTGTCTGTAGTGACCTGGTGTCTGCGTGGCCTGGTGTCTGTAGTGACCTGGTGTCTGTAGTGACCTGGTGTCGGTGGCCTGGTGTCTGCTAGTGACCTGGTGTCTGCAGTGACCTGGTGTCTGCAGTGACCTGGTGTCTGTGGTGGCCTGGTGTCTGCAGTGACCTGGTGTCTGTAGTGACCTGGTGTCTGCAGTGACCTGGTGTCTGCAGTGACCTGGTGTCTGGTGCCTGGTGTCTGCAGTGACCTGGTGTCTGTAGTAACCTGGTGTCTGTAGTGACCTGGTGTCTGTAGTGACCTGGTGTCTGTAGTGACCTGGTGTCTGCAGTGACCTGGTGTCTGCAGTGACCTGGTGTCTGTGGTGGCCTGGTGTCTGCAGTGACCTGGTGTCTGCAGTGGCCTGGTGTGACCTGGTGTCTGCAGTGACCTGGTGTCTGCAGTGACCTGGTGTCTGTGGCCTGGTGTCTGGGTGACCTGGTGTCTGCAGTGACCTGGTGTCTGCAGTGACCTGGTGTCTGCAGTGACCTGGTGTCTGTAGTGACCTGGTGTCTGTGCCTGGTGTCTGTGTGACCTGGTGTCTGCAGTGACCTGGTGTCTGTAGTGACCTGGTGTCTGTAGTGGCCTGGTGTCTGCAGTGACCTGGTGTCTGCAGTGGCCTGGTGTCTGCAGTGACCTGGTGTCTGCAGTGACCTGGTGTCTGTAGTGACCTGGTGTCTATAGTGACCTGGTGTCTGCGGTGACCTGGTGTCTGTGTGACCTGGTGTCTGTGTGACCTGGTGTCTGTAGTGACCTGGTGTCTGCAGTGACCTGGTGTCTGCAGTGACCTGGTGTCTGCGGTGACCTGGTGTCTGTAGTGACCTGGTGTCTGTAGTGACCTGGTGTCTGCAGTGACCTGGTGTCTGCAGTGACCTGGTGTCTGCGGTGACCTGGTGTCTGCAGTGACCTGGTGTCTGTAGTGACCTGGTGTCTGCGGTGACCTGGTGTCTGCAGTGGCCTGGTGTCTGCGGTGACCTGGTGTCTGCAGTGACCTGGTGTCTGCGTGACCTGGTGTCTGTAGTGACCTGGTGTCTGCAGTGACCTGGTGTCTGCAGTGACCTGGTGTCTGTAGTGCCTGGTGTCTGCAGTGACCTGGTGTCTGTAGTGACCTGGTGTCTGTGGTGACCTGGTGTCTGCAGTAACCTGGTGTCTGTGTGACCTGGTGTCTGCGGTGACCTGGTGTCTGCGTGGCCTGGTGTCTGCAGTGACCTGGTGTCTGTGGTGACCTGGTGTCTGCAGTGACCTGGTGTCTGCGGTGACCTGGTGTCTGTGGTGACCTGGTGTCTGCGTGACCTGGTGTCTGCGTGACCTGGTGTCTGCAGTGACCTGGTGTCTGCAGTGACCTGGTGTCTGCGGTGACCTGGTGTCTGTAGTGACCTGGTGTCTGTAGTGACCTGGTGTCTGTAGTGACCTGGTGTCTGCAGTGACCTGGTGTCTGCAGTGACCTGGTGTCTGCAGTGACCTGGTGTCTGCAGTGACCTGGTGTCTGTAGTGACCTGGTGTCTGTGTGACCTGGTGTCTGTAGTGACCTGGTGTCTGGCTGACCTGGTGTCTGTAGTGACCTGGTGTCTGCGTAACCTGGTGTCTGCAGTGACCTGGTGTCTGCAGTGACCTGGTGTCTGCAGTGACCTGGTGTCTGTAGTGGCCTGGTGTCTGTGGTGGCCTGGTGTCTGCGTGACCGGTGTGACCTGGTGTCTGCAGTGACCTGGTGTCTGCGTGACCTGGTGTCTGTAGTGACCTGGTGTGGCCTGGTGTCTGTAGTGACCTGGTGTCTGTAGTGACCTGGTGTCTGGTGCCTGGTGTGACCTGGTGTCTGTAGTGACCTGGTGTCTGCAGTGACCTGGTGTCTGCAGTGACCTGGTGTCTGTGGTGACCTGGTGTCTGCAGTGACCTGGTGTCTGTGGTGACCTGGTGTCTGCAGTGACCTGGTGTCTGCAGTGACCTGGTGTCTGTAGTGACCTGGTGTCTGCGGTGACCTGGTGTCTGCGGTGCCTGGTGTCGCAGTGACCTGGTGTCTGTAGTGACCTGGTGTCTGTAGTGACCTGGTGTCTGCAGTGACCTGGTGTCTGTGGTGGCCTGGTGTCTGCTAGTGACCTGGTGTCTGTAGTGACCTGGTGTCTGCGTGACCTGGTGTCTGCGTGACCTGGTGTCTGCAGTGACCTGGTGTCTGTAGTGACCTGGTGTCTGCAGTGGCCTGGTGTCTGCGTGACCTGGTGTCTGCAGTGACCTGGTGTCTGGTGACCTGGTGTCTGCAGTGACCTGGTGTCTGTAGTGACCTGGTGTCTGTGGTGACCTGGTGTCTGCAGTGACCTGGTGTCTGTAGTGACCTGGTGTCTGTAGTGACCTGGTGTCTGCAGTGACCTGGTGTGGCCTGGTGTCTGCGTGACCTGGTGTCTGCAGTGACCTGGTGTCTGCAGTGACCTGGTGTCTGCGGACCTGGTGTCTGCAGTGACCTGGTGTCTGTGGTGACCTGGTGTCTGTAGTGGCCTGGTGTCTGCGTGACCTGGTGTCTGCGGTGGCCTGGTGTCTGCGGTGGCCTGGTGTCTATAGTGACCTGGTGTCTGCAGTGACCTGGTGTCTGTAGTGACCTGGTGTCTGCAGTGACCTGGTGTCTGTAGTGACCTGGTGTCTGCAGTGACCTGGTGTCTGTGGTGGCCTGGTGTCTGTAGTGACCTGGTGTCTGTGTGACCTGGTGTCTGCAGTGACCTGGTGTCTGTAGTGACCTGGTGTCTGCTAGTGACCTGGTGTCTGAGTGACCTGGTGTCTGCAGTGACCTGGTGTCTGCGGTGACCTGGTGTCTGCAGTGACCTGGTGTCTGTAGTGACCTGGTGTCTGCAGTGACCTGGTGTCTGTGGTGACCTGGTGTCTGTGGCCTGGTGTCTGCAGTGACCTGGTGTCTGCGGTGACCTGGTGTCTGTAGTGACCTGGTGTCTGTGGTGACCTGGTGTCTGCAGTGACCTGGTGTCTGCAGTGGCCTGGTGTCTGCGGTGACCCGGTGTCTGCAGTGACCTGGTGTCTGCGGTAGCCTGGTGTCTGCGTGGCCTGGTGTCTGCGGTGGCCTGGTGTCTGCGGTGACCTGGTGTCTGGCGTGACCTGGTGTCTGCGGTGACCTGGTGTCTGTAGTGACCTGGTGTCTGCGTGGCCTGGTGTCTGTAGTGACCTGGTGTCTGCGTGACCTGGTGTCTGTAGTGACCTGGTGTCTGCAGTGACCTGGTGTCTGTAGTGACCTGGTGTCTGCAGTGACCTGGTGTCTGCGTGACCTGGTGTCTGCGTGACCTGGTGTCTGCAGTGACCTGGTGTCTGTAGTGACCTGGTGTCTGCAGTGACCTGGTGTCTGTGGTGGCCTGGTGTCTGTAGTGACCTGGTGTCTGCAGTGACCTGGTGTCTGTAGTGACCTGGTGTCTGTAGTGACCTGGTGTCTGCAGTGACCTGGTGTCTGCAGTGACCTGGTGTCTGCAGTGACCTGGTGTCTGCGTGACCTGGTGTCTGCAGTGACCTGGTGTCTGTAGTGACCTGGTGTCTGGTGACCTGGTGTCTGCAGTGACCTGGTGTCTGCAGTGACCTGGTGTCTGCAGTGACCTGGTGTCTGTGTGACCTGGTGTCTGCAGTGACCTGGTGTCTGTGGTGACCTGGTGTCTGTGGTGGCCTGGTGTCTGTAGTGACCTGGTGTCTGTGGTGACCTGGTGTCTGCAGTGACCTGGTGTCTGCAGTGACCTGGTGTCTGTAGTGACCTGGTGTCTGTAGTGACCTGGTGTCTGTAGTGACCTGGTGTCTGCAGTGACCTGGTGTCTGGGTGACCTGGTGTCTGCAGTGACCTGGTGTCTGTGGTGACCTGGTGTCTGCAGTGACCTGGTGTCTGCAGTGACCTGGTGTCTGCAGTGACCTGGTGTCTGCAGTGACCTGGTGTCTGCAGTGACCTGGTGTCTGCAGTGACCTGGTGTCTGCAGTGACCTGGTGTCTGTGTGACCTGGTGTCTGCAGTGACCTGGTGTCTGTAGTGACCTGGTGTCTGTAGTGACTGGTGTCTGTGGTGGCCTGGTGTCTGTAGTGACCTGGTGTCTGCAGTGACCTGGTGTCTGCAGTGACCTGGTGTCTGTAGTGACCTGGTGTCTGTGGTGACCTGGTGTCTGCGGTGACCTGGTGTCTGCGTGACCTGGTGTCTGTGGTGACCTGGTGTCTGTAGTGACCTGGTGTCTGCGGTGACCTGGTGTCTGTAGTGACCTGGTGTCTGGGTGGCCTGGTGTCTGCAGTGACCTGGTGTCTGGGGTGACCTGGTGTCTGTAGTGACCTGGTGTCTGTGGTGACCTGGTGTCGTAGTGACCTGGTGTCTGCAGTGGCCTGGTGTCTGTGGTAACCTGGTGTCTGCAGTGACCTGGTGTCTGCAGTGACCTGGTGTCTGTAGTGACCTGGTGTCTGTAGTGACCTGGTGTCTGCAGTGACCTGGTGTCTGCAGTGACCTGGTGTCTGCAGTGACCTGGTGTCTGCAGTGACCTGGTGTCTGTGGTGACCTGGTGT
The DNA here is from genome assembly GCF_905237065.1 of Salmo salar. NCBI lineage: Eukaryota > Metazoa > Chordata > Actinopteri > Salmoniformes > Salmonidae > Salmo > Salmo salar. The sequence continues at coordinate 9,751 of NW_025547012.1, read as the reverse complement.
CTGCAGTGACCTGGTGTCTGCGGTGACCTGGTGTCGCGTGACCTGGTGTCTGTGGTGACCTGGTGTCTGTAGTGACCTGGTGTCTGCAGTGACCTGGTGTCTGTGGTGACCTGGTGTCTGTAGTGACCTGGTGTCTGTGTGACCTGGTGTCTGCAGTGACCTGGTGTCTGCGTGACCTGGTGTCTGTAGTGACCTGGTGTCTGTAGTGACCTGGTGTCTGCAGTGACCTGGTGTCTGTGGTGACCTGGTGTCTGCAGTGACCTGGTGTCTGTGGTGACCTGGTGTCTGTGGTGACCTGGTGTCTGCAGTGACCTGGTGTCTGCGGTGACCTGGTGTCTGCAGTGACCTGGTGTCTGTAGTGACCTGGTGTCTGCAGTGACCTGGTGTCTGCAGTGACCTGGTGTCTGGGTGACCTGGTGTCTGCGGTGACCTGGTGTCTGTAGTGACCTGGTGTCTGTAGTGGCCTGGTGTCTGCGGTGACCTGGTGTCTGTAGTGACCTGGTGTCTGTGGTGGCCTGGTGTCTGTGTGACCTGGTGTCTGTAGTGACCTGGTGTCTGTGGTGACCTGGTGTCTGCAGTGACCTGGTGTCTGTGGTGACCTGGTGTCTGTAGTGACCTGGTGTCTGCAGTGACCTGGTGTCTGCAGTGACCTGGTGTCTGCAGTGACCTGGTGTCTGCAGTGACCTGGTGTCTGTGGTGACCTGGTGTCTGCAGTGACCTGGTGTCTGCGGTGACCTGGTGTCTGTAGTGACCTGGTGTCTGCAGTGACCTGGTGTCTGCGGTGACCTGGTGTCTGTAGTGACCTGGTGTCTGTAGTGACCTGGTGTCTGTAGTGACCTGGTGTCTGTAGTGACCTGGTGTCTGCAGTGACCTGGTGTCTGTAGTGGCCTGGTGTCTGTAGTGACCTGGTGTCTGTGGTGACCTGGTGTCTGTGGTGACCTGGTGTCTGTAGTGACCTGGTTTGACCTGGTGTCTGCAGTGACCTGGTGTCTGCGGTAACCTGGTGTCTGTGTGACCGGTGAGGTGTCTACAGTGACCTGGTGTCTGCGGTGACCTGGTGTCTGTGGTGGCCTGGTGTCTGCGTGACCTGGTGTCTGCAGTGGCCTGGTGTCTGCAGTGACCTGGTGTCTGCAGTGACCTGGTGTCTGCGTGACCTGGTGTCTGTAGTGACCTGGTGTCTGCAGTGACCTGGTGTCTGCAGTGACCTGGTGTCTGTGGTGACCTGGTGTCTGTAGTGACCTGGTGTCTGTAGTGACCTGGTGTCTGTGTGACCTGGTGTCTGCGTGACCTGGTGTCTGCGTGACCTGGTGTCTGTAGTGACCTGGTGTCTGCAGTGACCTGGTGTCTGCAGTGACCTGGTGTCTGTAGTGACCTGGTGTCTGCGTGACCTGGTGTCTGTAGTGACCTGGTGTCTGCAGTGACCTGGTGTCTGTGTGACCTGGTGTCTGCAGTGACCTGGTGTCTGCGGTGACCTGGTGTCTGCGGTGACCTGGTGTCGCGGTGGCCTGGTGTCTGCAGTGACCTGGTGTCTATAGTGACCTGGTGTCTGTAGTGACCTGGTGTCTGTAGTGACCTGGTGTCTGCAGTGACCTGGTGTCTGTAGTGACCTGGTGTCTGTGGTGACCTGGTGTCTGTAGTGACCTGGTGTCTGCAGTGACCTGGTGTCTGTGTGACCTGGTGTCTGTAGTGACCTGGTGTCTGTGGTGACCTGGTGTCTGCGTGACCTGGTGTCTGCGGTGACCTGGTGTCTGTGGTGACCTGGTGTCTGCGGTGACCTGGTGTCTGTAGTGACCTGGTGTCTGCAGTGACCTGGTGTCTGCAGTGACCTGGTGTCTGCAGTGACCTGGTGTCTGTAGTGACCTGGTGTCTGCAGTGACCTGGTGTCTGTAGTGACCTGGTGTCTGTAGTGACCTGGTGTCTGGTGACCTGGTGTCTGCAGTGACCTGGTGTCTGCAGTGACCTGGTGTCTGTAGTGACCTGGTGTCTGCAGTGACCTGGTGTCTGTAGTGACCTGGTGTCTGTAGTGACCTGGTGTCTGCGTGACCTGGTGTCTGTAGTGACCTGGTGTCTGCAGTGGCCTGGTGTCTGTAGTGGCCTGGTGTCTAGTGACCTGGTGTCTGTAGTGACCTGGTGTCTGCAGTGACCTGGTGTCTGCGGTGACCTGGTGTCTGTAGTGACCTGGTGTCTGCAGTGACCTGGTGTCTGCAGTGACCTGGTGTCTGCGGTGGCCTGGTGTCTGCAGTGACCTGGTGTCTGTTCCTGGTGTCTGTAGTGACCTGGTGTCTGCAGTGACCTGGTGTCTGTGTGACCTGGTGTCTGCGGTGACCTGGTGTCTGCAGTGACCTGGTGTCTGCAGTGACCTGGTGTCTGCAGTGACCTGGTGTCTGTGGTGACCTGGTGTCTGTGGTGACCTGGTGTCTGCGGTGGCCTGGTGTCTGTAGTGACCTGGTGTCTGCAGTGACCTGGTGTCTGCGGTGGCCTGGTGTCTGTGTGACCTGGTGTCTGCAGTGACCTGGTGTCTGCGGTGACCTGGTGTCTGTAGTGACCTGGTGTCTGGTGACCTGGTGTCTGCAGTGACCTGGTGTCTGTAGTGACCTGGTGTCTGCGTGACCTGGTGTCTGTAGTGACCTGGTGTCTGCGGTGACCTGGTGTCTGTAGTGACCTGGTGTCTGCAGTGACCTGGTGTCTGTAGTGACCTGGTGTCTGCGTGACCTGGTGTCTGTAGTGACCTGGTGTCTGTGGTGACCTGGTGTCTGCAGTGACCTGGTGTCTGTAGTGACCTGGTGTCTGTAGTGACCTGGTGTCTGCAGTGACCTGGTGTCTGCGGTGACCTGGTGTCTGCAGTGGCCTGGTGTCTGCAGTGGCCTGGTGTCTGTAGTGACCTGGTGTCTGCGGTGACCTGGTGTCTGTAGTGACCTGGTGTCTGCAGTGACCTGGTGTCTGCAGTGACCTGGTGTCTGTGGTGACCTGGTGTCTGCAGTGACCTGGTGTCTGTGTGACCTGGTGTCTGTAGTGACCTGGTGTCTGTGGTGACCTGGTGTCTGCAGTGACCTGGTGTCTGCAGTGACCTGGTGTCTGTAGTGACCTGGTGTCTGCAGTGACCTGGTGTCTGTGGTGACCTGGTGTCTGCAGTGACCTGGTGTCTGCGTGACCTGGTGTCTGTGGTGACCTGGTGTCTGTAGTGACCTGGTGTCTGCAGTGACCTGGTGTCTGCGGTGACCTGGTGTCTGCAGTGACCTGGTGTCTGTAGTGACCTGGTGTCTGTAGTGACCTGGTGTCTGCAGTGGCCTGGTGTCTGTGGTGACCTGGTGTCTGCGTGACCTGGTGTCTGTGGTGACCTGGTGTCTGCAGTGACCTGGTGTCTGCGGTGACCTGGTGTCTGTGGTGACCTGGTGTCTGTAGTGACCTGGTGTCTGCAGTGACCTGGTGTCTGCAGTGACCTGGTGTCTGTAGTGACCTGGTGTCTGTAGTGACCTGGTGTCTGCAGTGACCTGGTGTCTGTGGTGACCTGGTGTCTGTAGTGACCTGGTGTCTGTGTGACCTGGTGTCTGCGTGACCTGGTGTCTGCAGTGACCTGGTGTCTGCAGTGACCTGGTGTCTGTAGTGACCTGGTGTCTGCGGTGACCTGGTGTCTGCGGTGACCTGGTGTCTGCGTGACCTGGTGTCTGCAGTGACCTGGTGTCTGTGGTGACCTGGTGTCTGTAGTGACCTGGTGTCTGCGTGACCTGGTGTCTGCAGTGGCCTGGTGTCTGTGGTGACCTGGTGTCTGCAGTGACCTGGTGTCTGCAGTGACCTGGTGTCTGCAGTGGCCTGGTGTCTGTGGTGACCTGGTGTCTGTGGTGACCTGGTGTCTGCAGTGACCTGGTGTCTGTAGTGACCTGGTGTCTGCAGTGACCTGGTGTCTGTAGTGGCCTGGTGTCTGTACCTGGTGTCTGCGGTGACCTGGTGTCTGCAGTAACCTGGTGTCTGTAGTGACCTGGTGTCTGCAGTGACCTGGTGTCTGCAGTGACCTGGTGTCTGCAGTGACCTGGTGTCTGTAGTGACCTGGTGTCTGTGGTGACCTGGTGTCTGTGGTGACCTGGTGTCTGCGTGACCTGGTGTGGCCTGGTGTCTGCAGTGACCTGGTGTCTGTAGTGGCCTGGTGTCTGTAGTGACCTGGTGTCTGCGGTGACCTGGTGTCTGTAGTGACCTGGTGTCTGCAGTGACCTGGTGTCTGCGTGACCTGGTGTCTGTAGTGACCTGGTGTCTGTAGTGACCTGGTGTCTGCAGTGACCTGGTGTCTGTAGTGACCTGGTGTCTGCGTGACCTGGTGTCTGTGTGACCTGGTGTCTGCAGTGACCTGGTGTCTGCAGTGACCTGGTGTCTGTAGTGACCTGGTGTCTGTAGTGACCTGGTGTCTGCGGTGCCTGGTGTCTGTGGTGACCTGGTGTCTGCAGTGACCTGGTGTCTGTAGTGACCTGGTGTCTGCAGTGACCTGGTGTCTGCGGTGACCTGGTGTCTGCGTGACCTGGTGTCTGTGTGACCTGGTGTCTGCAGTGACCTGGTGTCTGGGTGACCTGGTGTCTGCAGTGACCTGGTGTCTATGGTGACCTGGTGTCTGTAGTGACCTGGTGTCTGTAGTGACCTGGTGTCTGCGGTGACCTGGTGTCTGTGGTGGCCTGGTGTCTGTGGTGACCTGGTGTCTGCAGTGACCTGGTGTCTGTGGTGACCTGGTGTCTGTAGTGACCTGGTGTCTGCAGTGACCTGGTGTCTGTGGTGACCTGGTGTCTGTGGTGACCTGGTGTCTGCGGTGCCTGGTGAGGTGTCTGTGGTGACCTGGTGTCTGCAGTGACCTGGTGTCTGCAGTGACCTGGTGTCTGGGTGACCGGTGTCGTAGTGACCTGGTGTCTGTGGTGACCTGGTGTCTGTAGTGACTGGGTGACCTGGTGTCTGCAGTGACCTGGTGTCTGTAGTGACCTGGTGTCTGCAGTGACCTGGTGTCTGCGGTGACCTGGTGTCTGTAGTGACCTGGTGTCTGCAGTGACCTGGTGTCTGCTGTGACCTGGTGTCTGTAGTGACCTGGTGTCTGTAGTGACCTGGTGTCTGCGGTGACCTGGTGTCTGTGGTGACCTGGTGTCTGCAGTGACCTGGTGTCTGCGTGACCTGGTGTCGGGTGACCTGGTGTCTGTAGTGCCTGGTGTCTTGGTGGCCTGGTGTCTGTAGTGACCTGGTGTCTGCAGTGACCTGGTGTCTGCAGTGACCTGGTGTCTGCGGTGACCTGGTGTCTGCAGTGACCTGGTGTCTGCAGTGACCTGGTGTCTGTAGTGGCCTGGTGTCTGCAGTGACTGGTGTCTGCGGTGACCTGGTGTCTGTAGTGACCTGGTGTCTGTAGTGACCTGGTGTCTGCGTGACCTGGTGTCTGTGGTGACCTGGTGTCTGTAGTGACCTGGTGTCTGCGGTGGCCTGGTGTCTGTAGTGACCTGGTGTCTGTAGTGACCTGGTGTCTGTAGTGACCTGGTGTCTGCGGTGACCTGGTGTCTGTGGTGACCTGGTGTCTGTGTGGCCTGGTGTCTGTAGTGACCTGGTGTCTATGGTGACCTGGTGTCTGTGTGACCGGTGTCGCGTGCCTGGTGTCTGCAGTGACCTGGTGTCTGCAGTGGCCTGGTGTCTGCGGTGGCCTGGTGTCTGTGGTGACCTGGTGTTGCAGTGACCTGGTGTCTGTGACCTGGTGTCTGCGGTGACCTGGTGTCTATGGTGACCTGGTGTCTGTCCGGTGTCGCGGTGCTGTGTTGTGCCTGGTGTCTGTAGTGGCCTGGTGTCTGTGGTGACCTGGTGTCTGCGGTGCCTGGTGTCGCAGTGACCTGGTGTCTGCGGTGCCTGGTGTCTGTGGTGACCTGGTGTCTGCGTGGCCGGTGCTGCAGTAACCTGGTGTCTGTGGTGACCTGGTGTCTGTAGTGACTGGTGTCTGCAGTGACTGGTGTCTGTAGTGACCTGGTGTTGGTGACCTGGTGTCTGTGGTGACCTGGTGTCTGTAGTGACCTGGTGTCTGTGGTGACCTGGTGTCTGTGTGACCTGGTGTCTGCAGTGACCTGGTGTCTGTAGTGACTGGTGTCTGTTGCTGGTGCGGTGACTGGTGTCTGGTGACTGGTGTCTTAGTGACCTGGTGTCTATGGTGACCTGGTGTCTGCAGTGACCTGGTGTCTGGGTACCTGGTGTCTGTTGCCTGGTGTCTGTGTGACCTGGTGTCTGTGTGACTGGTGTCTGTGTGACCTGGTGTCTGCAGTGACCTGGTGTCTGGGTGACCTGGTGTCTGCAGTGACCTGGTGTCTGGTGTCTGCGGTAACCTGGTGTCTGCGGTGACCTGGTGTCTCAGTGACCTGGTGTCTGTAGTGACCTGGTGTCTGTGTGGCCTGGTGTCTGCGGTGTGGTGTTAGTGCCTGTGTCAGTGACCTGGTGTCTGTAGTGGCCTGGTGTCTGCGTGACCTGGTGTCTGCGTGACCTGGTGTCTGTAGTGACCTGGTGTCTCATGACCTGGTGTCTGTAGTGACTGGTGTCTGCGGTGCCCTGGTGTCTGTGGTGACCTGGTGTTTCGTGACCTGGTGTCTGCAGTGCCTGGTGTCTGTATACCTGGTGTTGCCCTGGTGTTGTGTGACTGGTGTCTGTGGTGACCTGGTGTCTGCAGTGACCTGGTGTCTGTAGTGACCTGGTGTCTTGGTGGCTGGTGTCTGCAGTGACCTGGTGTCTTGTGACTGTGTCTTGTGCTGGTGTCTGCAGTGCCTGGTGTCTGTGGTGACCTGGTGTCTGTAGTGACCTGGTGTCTGTAGTGACCTGGTGTCTGTAGTGACCTGGTGTCTGTGGCCTGGTGTCTGTAGTGACCTGGTGTCTGTAGTGACCTGGTTCTGTAGTATGGTGTCTGGTGACCTGGTGTCTGCAGTGATGGTGTCTGTAGTGACTGGTCTGTGACCTGGTGTCTGCGGTGACCTGGTGTCTTGGTGGCCTGGTGTCTGCTGCTGGTGTCTGCGTGACTGGTGTCTGCTGACTGGTGTCTGCAGTGTGGTGTCTGCCAGTGACCTGGTGTCTGTAGTGACCTGGTGTCTGCGGTGGCCTGGTTTCTGCGTGACTGGTGTCTCGTGGCCTGGTGTCTTGCCTGGTGTCTCAGTGACTGGTGTCTGTGTGACCTGGTGTCTTCTGGTGTCTTATACTGTGTCTGTAGTGACCTGGTGTCTATGTAACCTAGTGTCTTGTGACCTGGTGTCTGTAGTGACTGGTGTCTGAACCTTCTCCTGGTGTCTGTACTGTTCTGCTACCTGGTGTCTGTACCTGGTTCTTTGACCTGGTTTCTGCCCAGTAACCTGGTGTCTCGGTGACCTGTGTCTGCGTGACTTTCTTTTCTGTGTCTGCAGTGGCCTGTGTCTGGTACTGTGTCTGTAACTGGTGTCTATAGTGACCTGTTCTTAGTGCCTGGTTTGTGACCTGTGTCTACAGTGACCTGGTGTCTGTTGTGTCTGTCTGTGTCTTTGTCTGTTTGACTGGTGTTTTTTTTTGGTGTACGTTCTCAGTACCTTGTCTGTTGATGGTGTCTGGTTCTGTGACCTGGTGTCTGCAGTGTGTGTCTGTATAACTGGTGTCTGTAGTCGTTCTGTATACTGGTTCTGCATCCCTGTGTCTGTATGATGGTGTCTGTATACCCTTGTCTGTGACCTGGTGTCTGCAGTGGCCTGGTGTCTGCTGGTGTCTGCAGTTGTTCTGTGTGTTCGTGTGTTCGCAGTGACCTGGTGTCTCTAGTAACCTGTGTCTATAGTGTGTGTTGCTGTCCTGTGTCTCGTATTTCTGTTTGTCTGTCTGTGTACTGGTGTCTGATATGTTCTGCATACCTTCTGTACTTTCTCGTGACTTGTGACCTGGTGTCTGTAGTGACCTGGTGTCTGTTCTGGTTCTCAGTACTGGTGTCTACAGTCTGTGTCTTAGTACCTTGTCTGCAGTGCTGGTGTCTGCAGTGGCTGGTGTCTGCATGTGACCTGGTGTCTGTAGTGACTGGTGTCTGCAGTGACCTGGTCTCTATAGTGATGGTGTCTGCAGTGACCTGGTGTCTGTGTGGCCTTGTCTTGTTGGTGTCTGTTTTTTACTGGTTTTTTGGTGTCTGCTGTGTGTCTCTACTGGTGTCTGTCAGTACCTGTTGTCTGTGTCTTGTCTTGTCGCCTGGTGTTGCTCCCTGGTGTCTACGTTTTTTATGTACTTGTCTTCTGGTTCTTTGGTGTCTTAGTGTGGTGTCTGCAGTCTTTTTATAGTGTGGTGTCTCATGTGTTTGTGTCTATAGTAACCTGTTTGTTGGTGTCAAAATGAAGTGATGTTTCAGTGGTCTTTTTTCTTTTTTTATTTTGCCTTTTTTCTCTGTGTTGTTTGTCTTATACTGTCTATACTGTCTCTGTTGTGTGTCTTGTTCCTGGTTCTATTCTGGTGTCTTTTTTTTGGTTCTATTTTCTAGTTTTCTAGTTTTTTTTCCTTTCTATAACCTTTTTATCCTGGTTCTCTTTTTTTCTTGCTTGTCTTAGTCTGGTCTCTTTCTGTGTCTTGGTACTGTGGTTCTTATGACTGACTGGTGTCTTAGGTACCTGGTGTCTGTAGTGACCTGCTGTTTGTGACTGTGTCTACGGTGACCTTTTGCAGTTTTTTGTTATTTGTTTTTGGTGTTTTTATGGTGTTTTTTCTATCTTGTCTTCAGTGACCTTGTCACATCTGTTCTTCACATGTCTGTATAACCTGTGTCACTGGTACCTGGTGTCTATGTAACTGTTTGGTACTGTTCTTACCTGGTGTCTTAGTATCTATGTAACGAGTGTCTGTATGGTTTCTTTACCTGGTTGTTTCTTTACTGTCTATTTCGGTCTCTTTTTTTCCGGTAACCTGGTCTCTATGGTGGCGCTGATGATCTACATAATTTTTGTCTGGTGTCTTACCTCCATGTCTACATTACCTGGTGTACTTACTGGTGTCTTGGTGTCTTAGTATTTTTAGTACCTGGTGTCTGCAGTATGTTTGTCCACTACTGTTTATAGCGGTACCACTGGTGTCTGTGAGTGAACCTGGTGTCCATACTTTTTTGTAACCTGGTGTCTCAGTACTGGTCTTCAGTACTAGTGTCTCTTAGTTCTGTGTTCTTGTATGGTGTCTGCATAACCTCAGTGTTATTAAGCGTGTCTCCATCCCTGGTGTTGCAGTGAATTTCTAGTCCCTATGTCCACGTAACCTAGTGTCTTAGTGCCCTGGTGTCTGAAGTACTGAGTTGTGACCTGGTGTCTTGCGGTGACCTGGTGTCTTTACCCGGTGACCTAGTATACCACAGTGGCCTGGTGTCTGCTAGTAGCTGGTGCCCTGGTGTCTGTAGTGGCCTGGTCTTTTAGTGACCTGGTTACCAGTGCAATTTCTGCCTTAGTGACACAGTGTCGTGGTACTGGTGTCGTATGTAACCTGGTGTCTATAGTAATTGTCTGCGCTAATTCTATATAACCTAGTGTCTACTTAGTATTAGTCTATAAACCTTAGTTCACAAAAATAACTAGTGTTATGTAACCTCAGATGTCTACAATAACCTAGTTTCTATATAAAGCCTAGTGTCTACTCTTAGCCAGCCTGAGTGTCTACAGTAACCTAGTGTCTGCAGTGACACTGGTGTCTACGGTCTGCCTGGTGTCTATAGTGACACAGTGTCTGCATAGTAGCTTGTATCTTGTGGTGTGTGGCAACCTAGTTATATAAACCTAGTGTCTAGTGT
>NW_025547011.1:0-43440 GCF_905237065.1 Salmo salar | reverse complement strand
TTCATTGGACACTGTGTTAACAACCCTCCAGACGAGCTTCAATGCCATACAACTCTCCTTCCGTGGCCTCCAACTGCTCTTAAATGCAAGTAAAACTAAATGCATGCTCTTCAACCGATCGCTGCCCGCACCTGCCCGCCTGTCCTGCATCACTACTCTGGACGGTTCTGACTTAGAATATGTGGACAACTACAAATACCTGGGTGTCTGGTTAGACTGTAAACTCTCCTTCCAGACTCAAATCAAACATCTCCAATCCAAAGTTAAATCTAGAATTGGCTTCCTATTTCACAACAAAGCATCGTTCACTCATGCTACCAAACATACCCTCGTAAAACTGACCATCCTATCGATCCTTGACTTTGGCGATGTCATTTACAAAATAGCCTCCAATACCCTACTCAATAAACTGGATGTAGTCTATCACAGTGCCATCCGTTTTGTCACCAAAGCCCCATATACTACCCACCACTGCGACCTGTACGCTCTCGTTGGCTGGCCTTCGCTTCATAATCGTCGCCAAACCCACTGGCTCCAGGTCATCTACAAGACCCTGCTAGGTAAAGTCCCTCCTTATCTCCGCTCACTGGTCACCATAGCAGCACCCACCTGTAGCACGCGCTCCAGCAGGTATATCTCACTGGTCATCCCCAAAGCCAATTCCTCCTTTGGCCGCCTCTCCTTCCAGTTCTCTGCTGCCAATGACTGGAACGAACTACAAAAATCTCTGAAACTGGAAACACATCTCCCTCACTAGCTTTAAGCACCAGCTATCAGAGCAGCTCACAGATCACTGCACCTGTACATAGCCCATCTATAATTTAGCCCAAACAACTACCTCTTCCCCTACTGTATATATATTTATTTATTTTATTTTATTTTGCTCCTTTCCACCCCATTATCTCTATTTCTACTTTGCACTTTCTTCTACTGCAAATCTACCATTCCAGTGTTTTACTTGCTATATTGAATTTACTTCGCCACCATGGATTTTTTTGCCTTTACCTCCCTTATCTCACCTCATTTGCTCACATTGTACATATACTTATTTTTCTACTGTATCATTGACTGTATTTTTTTGTTTTACTCCATGTGTAACTCTGTGTTGTTGTATGTTGTCGAACTGCTTTGCTTTATCTTGGCCAGGTCGCAATTGTAAATGAGAATTGTTCTCAACTTGCCTACCTGGTTAAATAAAGGTGAAATAAATATAACATAAAAAAGCTGGTTGAGAGAATGCCAAGAGGGCCAAAGCTGTCATCAAGGCAAAGGGTGGCTAATTTCTCAAATATAAAATAATATATATTTGGATTTGTTTAACACTTTTGTGGTTACTACATGATTCCATATGTGTTATTTCATAGTTTTGATGTCTTCACTATTATTCTACGATGTAGAAAATAGTAAAAAAAAATAAAGAAAAACCCTTGAATGAGTAGGTGTGTCCAAACTTTTGACTGGTACTGTACGTTTTCAATGAGTAAAATATCAACACAGCAAAGCTGGTGGAAAGGACATCAGGACATCAGACCTGCTGACAACAACACACCAATTAATAAAAACGAATTAACAAATGAAAAACAGTAATGTTAAAGAGTAGTGTGAGGAAGATGTGATAGTAAAAATAGGTTCATTTGTTACTCTGACGAGCCCTGTACCCTCCCAGATTTAAGGCCAATGTAAAGAGGATGGAGGTATGGAGGGTGTCTGACTGTCTCAGAGGGTATAGTCTGTCTCACAGGGTATAGTCTGTCTCACAGGGTATAGTCTGTCTCACAGGGTATAGTCTGTTTCAGAGGGTATAGTCTGTTTCAGAGGGTATAGTCTGCCTCAGAGGGTATAGTCTGTTTCAGAGGGTATAGTCTGTCTCACAGGGTATAGTCTGTCTCACAGGGTATAGTCTGTCTCACAGGGTATAGTCTGTCTCAGAGGGTATAGTCTGTCTCACAGGGTATAGTCTGTTTCAGAGGGTATAGTCTGCCTCAGAGGGTATTGTCTGTCTCAGAGGGTATAGTCTGTCTCACAGGGTATAGTCTGTCTCACAGGGTATAGTCTGTTTCAGAGGGTATAGTCTGTCTCACAGGGTATAGTCTGTCTCAGAGGGTATAGTCTGCCTCACAGGGTATAGTCTGTCTCAGAGGGTATAGTCTGTCTCAGAGGGTATAGTCTGCCTCACAGGGTATAGGCTGTCTAAGGCAGCTTCAGAAGACTGTTGCATATAGTAAGAAAACAAATATTGTCTCCATTGATAGTTGCGCCAATGCAGTTAGTACAGGATTGTCTCCATCGCTTCAGTCCTTCATAAAGGAAATAAAACATTAGTTTATAATATATCTAAACAGACACAAGCAAGTCCATCATCCAAGCAAACTGAAACATGGACCAGAGTTCTCTCCACAGTCAGGAGGAAGGTCAAACAAAATGTAAATATGTCATACCTCCCTCTCTGCTGATTCCTTCTTCAAGAGCAGCAGATCTCTGTCTTTCAGGTAGAACATCAGAATCTCTCTCTGCTCTCTCTCTCTCTCTCTCTCTGCCTTTCTGTCTTTCTGTCTGTGTATACGTGAACAGAGCATCTCTCCTGTTGTAAATGTCAGAGGTGCACTACAGGTGGAAACGGCTCCCTCTGACTATCCAGGCTCCTCTCCCCTCTGTCTGTCTGTCTCCCTCTCTCTCTCTCTCTCTCTCTCTCTCTCTCTCTCTCTCTCTCTCTCTCTCTCTCTCTCTCTCTCTCTCCTCTCCTCTCTCACCCCCTCCACTCCCCTCTCTATGTCTGTCTCTCTCCCTCTCTCTCTCTCTCTCTCTCACTCTCTCTCTCCCTCACTCTCTCTCTCCCTCTCTCTCTCTCTTTCTCCTCTCCTCTCTATCTCTGTCTGTCTGTCTCCCCCTCTCTCTCTCTCTCTCTCTCTCTCGCTCTCTCCCTCTCTCTCTCTCTCTCTCTCTCTCTCTCTCGCTCTCTCCCTCTCTCCCTCTCCTCTCTCACCCACTCCACTCCCCTCTCTATGTCTGTCTCTCTCCCTCTCTCTCTCTCACTCTCTCTCTCCCTTTCTCGCTCTCTCTCTCCATCTCTCTCTCTCTTTCTCTTCTCCTCTCTCACCCACTCTATCTCTGTCTCTGATTCCGTCTCTCCTCCCTCCTCCCTACAGCATCTTGGCACCGCTATGAGAGTGTCCTCTCCTCTGGACAGTTCAATCAAAGGTTTAACTCCCCACTGAAAGACTAAGGGCCGTCCCAAATGGCAACCTACCCTTATACAGCACACTAGTTTAGACCAGGGCCCACGGTGCACTATATAGGGAATAGGGTGCCAATTGAGACGTTAGACTCTTATTCCGAATCCCATCTTTCCCAGAAACCCCTTTGGAGGAGTCGGGCCCGCCGCTAAGGGTTCTGGCTGGATGTTTTGGACGTAAACAAGCTCAATGAAACAGGAAGCACATCATCACAGCAAACCTTCCCAGTCCTGTCTTTAAAGCCACAAAGCAGCAGCTCCACTAAGAGATAAGCTAAAGAGAAACAAAACATTATCATCCACAGAAGGAAACTTTGGTGCCTTTTTCTGCACCTTTTTTATTTTTATTTTTGGGGCTCGTAATGTTTATTTATTATTTTTATTTTTTAATTTTCCCTTCAGAGACAGCAGATTCCAAACAGAAGGTCAGTCAGACCAGATCGTTCCTTCATGACATCACCTGAGGGTGTCTATAGATATCTGAGGGCAGGTGTTCTGTCTGGTTCAGCCTGAACAGTCACAGTACTGTCTCTCTGTCTGTCTGTCTGTCTGTCTGTCTGTCTGTCTGTCTGTCTGTCTGTCTGTCTGTCTGTCTGTCTGTCTGTCTCTCTGTGTCTGTCTGTCTCTCTGTGTCAAACATAGTCAGCAATGGGAGCCTCGATGCTCATCCTCCTTCTCCAGCCTGATAGACAGCATGGGCTCCATTAAAGGTGCGGTGGGTCCTGCCAGCCCCAGCCCAGAAAGAGGCCCTCTGTTGGGGTAGTGGGTCGACATAACACCCCCAGGTCCGGGGTAGTGGTTGTGGTTAGGCCCGGGGCCGTAGTGGCTGCTGTGGTAGTGGGCACTCTGGTAGGACACTGAATGCTGGCTGTTCTTCTTTGCTGCTAGTTGATAGCGGTGACAACAGAGAACCATGACCAGAATGACTGATGCCAGGAGCAACAGGGCCCCAACGCCGGCCATTACATAATACCAGAATAGGGGGATGGGCTGCACTGAGACCTCTGTTTCTACTGTGGGCTCATTGACACCAGGAAGAGCTCCCCCTGGTGGTAGACAGAGACACAGAGAGTTGGCTTGAGAGGCAGAGATGAAGACAGGGCAGGCATGCAGCAAAGTGCAGACCCTTTTGTCTTTTAACAGGCCACAATATATAGATTTATTTGTGTATATTTTTTTTTAAATATATATATATTTTTTTACAAACAAAACAGACATATGCTGAACATAGACAAGCAGATGCTCATGCTTCTGCCATTGCTGAGGTTGGACCTTGTTTGATAAAATGCAAAGCCAGTTTAATGCAGATATAATCAATCGTTCTTTGTGGAGAGCAGCAAGCAGGTTTTACACGGCAGATTGGGACTATGACATATCCTGGGGAATAGGTAATCCATTATATAGCCTGAGGAATAGTTAATCCACTATATAGCCTGAGGAATAGGTAATCCATTATATAGCCTGAGGAATAGTTAATCCACTATATAGCCTGAGGAATAGGTAATCCATTATAAAGCCTGAGGAATAGGTAATCCATTATATAGCCTGAGGAATAGGTAATCCATTATAAAGCCTGAGGAATAGGTAATCCATTATATAGCCTGAGGAATAGTTAATCCACTATATAGCCTGAGGAATAGGTAATCCATTATATAGCCTGAGGAATAGTTAATCCATTATATAGCCTGAGGAATAGTTAATCCACTATATAGCCTGAGGAATAGGTAATCCATTATAAAGCCTGAGGAATAGGTAATCCATTATATAGCCTGAGGAATAGGTAATCCATTATATAGCCTGAGGAATAGGTAATCCACTATATAGCCTGAGGAATAGGTAATCCACTATATAGCCTGCAATAAAGGCTTATTTGGTCATTTCAATATATTATTTTAATACCTTGGTGTAAAAAACCTGCCAAATACTGAATTCACTGGACGGAATTCAAACAAGAGAAAATCTGGCTACAGAGATCAAACAAACCTCTTTCAGGTGTGATCATAGATCATGGGTTTGATTAGAGGTATTTCATGTGTTATCATAGATTTGATATGAGGTCTTTCAGATTTGATCGTAGATCAAAGCTTTGATTTGACGTTTTTTTTTGCAGGTATTATTAAAGCTCATAGCTTTAGTCTGAGAGTGCACTGTTTGAATCTAAGATTGTGCACCTTAGAGAGAGACAGATTTCCAGGACAATATTTGACCTCAGCTCAGCTCTGCTGTCTGCAGGAGGGGAATAGATAGCTCTACTGTCTGGGGGAGAGAGCAGGAGGGGAATAGATAGCTCTACTGTCTGGGAGAGAGAGCAGGAGGGGAATAGATAGCTCTACTGTCTGGGAGAGAGAGCAGGAGGGGGAATAGATAGCTCTACTGTCTGGGAGAGAGAGCAGGAGGGGAAATAGATAGCTCTACTGTCTGGGAGAGAGAGCAGGAGGGGAATAGATAGCTCTACTGTCTGGGAGAGAGAGCAGGAGGGGAATAGATAGCTCCACTGTCTGGGAGAGAGAGCAGGAGGGGGAATAGATAGCTGTACTGTCTGGGGAGAGAGCAGGAGGGGAATAGATAGCTCTACTGTCTGGGAGAGAGAGCAGGAGGGGAATAGATAGCTGTACTGTCTGGGGAGAGAGCAGGAGGGGAATAGATAGCGCTACTGTCTGGGAGAGAGAGCAGGAGGGGAATAGATAGCTGTACTGTCTGGGAGAGAGAGCAGGAGGGGAATAGATAGCTCTACTGTCTGGGGAGAGAGCAGGAGGGGAATAGATAGCTCTACTGTCTGGGGAGAGAGCAGGAGGGGAATAGATAGCTCCACTGTCTGGGAGAGAGAGCAGGAGGGAATAGATAGCTCTACTGTCTGGGAGAGAGAGCAGGAGGGGAATAGATAGCTCCACTGTCTGGGAGAGAGAGCAGGAGGGGAATAGATAGCTCTACTGTCTGGGGGAGAGAGCAGGAGGGGAAATAGATAGCTGTACTGTCTGGGAGAGAGAGCAGGAGGGGAATAGATAGCTCTACTGTCTGGGGAGAGAGAGAGCAGGAGGGGAATAGATAGCTCTACTGTCTGGGAGAGAGAGCAGGAGGGGAATAGATAGCTCTACTGTCTGGGGAGAGAGCAGGAGGGGAATAGATAGCTCTACTGTCTGGGAGAGAGAGCAGGAGGGGAATAGATAGCTCTACTGTCTGGGAGAGAGAGCAGGAGGGGAATAGATAGCTGTACTGTCTGGGGAGAGAGCAGGAGGGGGAATAGATAGCTCTACTGTCTGGGGAGAGAGCAGGAGGGGAATAGATAGCTCTACTGTCTGGGGAGAGAGCAGGAGGGGAATAGATAGCTCCACTCTCTGGGGAGAGAGAGCAGGAGTAGGAATAGATAGCTCTACTGTCTGGGGGAGAGAGCAGGAGGGGAATAGATAGCTCTACTGTCTGGGAGAGAGAGCAGGAGGGGAATAGATAGCTCTACTGTCTGGGAGAGAGAGCAGGAGGGGAATAGATAGCTCTACTGTCTGGGAGAGAGAGCAGGAGGGGGGAATAGATAGCTCTACTGTCTGGGGGAGAGAGCAGGAGGGGGAATAGATAGCTGTACTGTCTGGGAGAGAGAGCAGGAGGGGAATAGATAGCTCTACTGTCTGGGGAGAGAGCAGGAGGGGAATAGATAGCTCCACTGTCTGGGGGAGAGAGCAGGAGGGGGGGAATAGATAGCTCTACTGTCTGGGAGAGAGAGCAGGAGGGGTATAGATAGCTGTACTGTCTGGGGAGAGAGCAGGAGGGGAATAGATAGCTCTACTGTCTGGGAGAGAGAGCAGGAGGGGAATAGATAGCTCTACTGTCTGGGAGAGAGAGCAGGAGGGGAATAGATAGCTCTACTGTCTGGGAGAGAGAGCAGGAGGGGAATAGATAGCTGTACTGTCTGGGAGAGAGCAGGAGGGGAATAGATAGCTCTACTGTCTGGGGGAGAGAGCAGGAGGGGGAATAGATAGCTCTACTGTCTGGGGAGAGAGAGAGCAGGAGGGGAATAGATAGCTCCACTGTCTGGGAGAGAGAGCAGGAGGGGAATAGATAGCTCTACTGTCTGGGAGAGAGAGCAGGAGGGGGAATAGATAGCTCTACTGTCTGGGGGAGAGAGCAGGAGGGGAATAGATAGCTCTACTGTCTGGGAGAGAGAGCAGGAGGGGAATAGATAGCTCTACTGTCTGGGAGAGAGAGCAGGAGGGGAATAGATAGCTCTACTGTCTGGGGGAGAGAGCAGGAGGGGGAATAGATAGCTGTACTGTCTGGGAGAGAGAGCAGGAGGGGAATAGATAGCTGTACTGTCTGGGGAGAGAGCAGGAGGGGAATAGATAGCTGTACTGTTTGGGGAGAGAGCAGGAGGGGAATAGATAGCTCTACTGTCTGGGGAGAGAGCAGGAGGGGGAATAGATAGCTCTACTGTCTGGGGGAGAGAGCAGGAGGGGAATAGATAGCTCTACTGTCTGGGAGAGAGAGCAGGAGGGGAATAGATAGCTCTACTGTCTGGGGAGAGAGCAGGAGGGGAATAGATAGCGCTACTGTCTGGGGAGAGAGAGAGCAGGAGGGGAATAGATAGCTCTACTGTCTGGGGAGAGAGCAGGAGGGGGAATAGATAGCTCTACTGTCTGGGAGAGAGATCAGGAGGGGGAATAGATAGCTCTACTGTCTGGGGAGAGAGCAGGAGGGGAATAGATAGCTCTACTGTCTGGGAGAGAGAGCAGGAGGGGGAATAGATAGCTCTACTGTCTGGGGGAGAGAGCAGGAGGGGGAATAGATAGCTCTACTGTCTGGGGGAGAGAGCAGGAGGGGGAATAGATAGCTCTACTGTCTGGGGGTAAATTCTATATGGTCATTTTCAGACAGGATTTTCCCCCGTTCTGTTTTCTTACATGAACGGGTTGTCTGCCAGTCTCGTCTGCCTCAAGCCAAACGTCTCCAAGGAAACCACCCCAACACCCCGACAGCCGAATACACGGGTCCAGAGTGCCCATCTCTCACTCATCCACCCACCGCAGATGAGCACACAGTTTGCTTCCCAAATGAAATGCACCGCTTTTGACCCGTGCCCTTTTGGCCCAAAAAATGGTGTGCCATTTGTGACTAAACCTACAGCCGTCCAAGAGAGAAAATCAAAATCCTGCCACTCTCCTCTAGCAATCTCCACCTCTACTCTCCTCTACCCTCCTCTACCCTCCTCTACTCTCCTCTAGCAATCTACCCTCCTCTACCCTCCTCTCCTCTCCTCTACCCTCCTCTACCCTCCTCTACTCTCCTCTCCTCTCCTCTACCCTCCTCTACCCTCCTCTACCCTCCTCTACTCTCCTCTACCCTCCTCTACCCACCTCTACCCACCTCTACTTTCCTCAACTCTCCTCTACCCTCCTCTCCTCTCCTCCACCCTCCTCTACCCTCCTCTACTCTCCTCTACTCTCCTCTACTCTCCTCTACCCTCCTCCACCCTCCTCTACCCTCCTCTACCCTCCTCTACTTTCCTCTACTTTCCTCTACTCTCCTCTACCCTCCTCTACCCTCCTCTACCCTCCTCTACCCTCCTCTACCCTCCTCTACCCTCCTCTACCCTCCTCTATTTTCCTCTACCCTCCTCTACCCTCCTCTACCCTCCTCTACCCTCCTCTACCCTCCTCTACCCTCCTCTACCCTCCTCTATTTTCCTCTACCCTCCTCTACCCTCCTCTACCCTCCTCTACTCTCCTCTACCCTCCTCTACCCTCCTCTACTCTCCTCTACTCTCCTCTACCCTCCTCTACTCTCCTCTACTCTCCTCTACCCTCCTCTACCCTCCTCTCTACCCTCCTCTACCCTCCTCTACTCTCCTCTACCCTCCTCTACCCTCCTCTACCCTCCTCTACCCTCCTCTACCCTCCTCTATTTTCCTCTACCCTCCTCTACCCTTCTCTACCCTCCTCTACCCTCCTCTACTTTCCTCTACCCTCCCCTACTCTCCTCTACCCTCCTCTACCCTCCTCTACCCTCCTCTACTCTCCTCTACCCTCCTCTACCCTCGTCTACTCTCCTCTACCCTCCTCTACCCTCCTCTACCCTCCTCTACCCTCCTCTACTCTCCTCTGCAGGATTGGACTGATCAACTCCACATTTCAGGAGAGTAGAGTAGAGTAGAGTACAGTACAGTACAGTACAGTACAGTCCCTTAGAGGAGAGTACAGTACAGTAGAGTAGAGTACAGTAGAGTAGAGTACAGTAGAGTAGAGTAGAGTAGAGTTCCTTAGAGTAGCTTAGAGTACAGTACAGTAGAGTACAGTAGAGTTCCTTAGAGTAGAGTACAGTATAGTTCAGTAGAGTATAACTGAGTAGTTTACAGAAGAGCAGAGTAGAGTAGAGTACAGTATAGTAGAGTTCACTACAGTAGAGTAGATTACAGAAGAGTAGAGTTCCTTAGAGTAGAGTAGAGTACACTACGGAAGAGTAGAGTGCAGTAGAGTAGAATACAGGAGGGTAGAGTATAGACTAGAGTGCAGTAGAGTAGGGTAGAATAGAGTAGAGTAGAGTACAGAAGAGTAGAGTTCGGTAGAGTAGAGTAGAGTAGAGTAGAGTTCCTTAGGGTAGAGTGGAGTAGAGTAGAGTAGAGTGGAGTGGAGTGGAGGACAGAAGAGTAGAGTTCCTTAGAGTAGAGTAGACTAGAGTAGAGTAGAGTTCCTTAGAGTAGAGTAGAGTAGAGGACAGAAGAGTAGAGTTCCTTAGAGTAGAGTAGAGTAGAGTAGAGTGGAGTGGAGTGGAGGACAGAATAGTAGAGTTCCGTAGAGTAGAGTAGAGTAGAGTAGAGTAGAGTACAGTAGAGTAGAGTAGAGTAGAGTAGAGTACAGTAGAGTACAGTAGAGTAGAGTAGAGTACAGTAGAGTAGAGTACAGTAGAGAAGAGTAGAGTAGAAGTCAATAGAGTAGACTACAGTAGAGTAGAGTAGAGTTCACTAGAGTAAAGTACAGTAGAAGTCAATAGAGTACAGTAGAGTAGAGTAGGGTAGAGTTTAGTAGAGAGCACAGTAGAGTACAGTAGAGTACAGTACAGTAGAGTACAGTAGGAGTAGAGTACAGTAGAGTACAGTAGAGTACAGTACAGTACAGTAGAGTACAGTAGAGTACAGTAGAGTTCCTTAGAGTAGAGTACAGTAGAGTTCAGTAGAGTATAACTGAGTAGTTTACAGAAGAGCAGAGTAGAGTAGAGTACAGTATAGTAGAGTTCACTACAGTAGAGTAGATTACAGAAGAGTAGAGTTCCTTAGAGTAGAGTTCCTTAGAGTAGAGTAGAGTACACTACAGAAGAGTAGAGTGCAGTAGAGTAGAATACAGGAGGGTAGAGTATAGACTAGAGTGCAGTAGAGTAGAGTAGAATAGAGTAGAGTAGAGTACAGAAGAGTAGAGTTCGGTAGAGTAGAGTAGAGTAGAGTAGAGTAGAGTAGAGTAGAGTTCCTTAGGGTAGAGTGGAGTAGAGTAGAGTAGAGTGGAGTGGAGGACAGAAGAGTAGAGTTCCTTAGAGTAGAGTAGACTAGAGTAGAGTAGAGTTCCTTAGAGTAGAGTAGAGTAGAGGACAGAAGAGTAGAGTTCCTTAGAGTAGAGTAGAGTAGAGTGGAGTGGAGTGGAGGACAGAAGAGTAGAGTTCCTTAGAGTAGAGTAGAGTAGAGTAGAGGACAGAAGAGTAGAGTTCCTTAGAGTAGAGTAGAGTAGAGTGGAGTGGAGTGGAGGACAGAAGAGTAGAGTTCCTTAGAGTAGAGTAGAGTAGAGTAGAGTAGAGGACAGAAGAGTAGAGTAGAGTAGAGTTCCTTAGAGTAGAGTAGAGTAGAGTAGAGTACAGTACAGTAGAGTAGAGTAGAGTAGAGTACAGTAGAGTAGAGTAGAGTAGAGTTCACTAAATTAGAGTACAGTAGAGTAGAGTAGAGTAGAGTAGAGTAGAGTACAGTAGAGAAGAGTAGAGTAGAAGTCAATAGAGTAGACTACAGTAGAGTAGAGTAGAGTTCACTAGAGTAAAGTACAGTAGAAGTCAATAGAGTAGAGTAGAGTAGACTAAAGTAGAGTACAGTAGAAGTCAATAGAGTACAGTAGAGTAGAGTAGGGTAGAGTTTAGTAGAGTACAGCACAGTAGAGTACAGTACAGTAGAGTACAGTAGAGTACAGTAGAGTAGAGTACAGTAGAGTAGAGTACAGTAGAGTAGAGTAGAGTACAGTAGAGTAGAGTACAGTAGAGTACAGTAGAGTGGAGTAGAGTAGAGTACAGTAGAGTAGAGTACAGTAGAGTAGAGTACAGTAGAGTAGCGTACAGTACAGTAGAGTAGAGTACAGTAGAGTACAGTAGAGTGGAGTAGAGTAGAGTACAGTAGAGTACAGTAGAGTGGAGTAGAGTAGAGTAGAGTACAGTACAGTACAGTAGAGTGGAGTACAGTAGAGTAGCGTACAGTACAGTAGAGTAGAGTACAGTAGAGTACAGTGCAGTAGAGTACAGTAGAGTACAGTAGAGTACAGTAGAGTACAGTAAGCATATGAGAGAGACTCCATTTATGGTGCTGAATTCAGACCCAACTACATCCCAAATGGCATCCTATTGCCCTGTGGGCTCTGATCTAAAGTAGTGCACTATATAGTGAATATGGGCCCTGGTCAACAGTAGTGCACTATATAGAGAATAGGGCTCTGGTCAACAGTAGTGCACTATATAGGGAATAGGGCTCCAATTCCTAGTAACGCTACTGAGGGAGGATGATACATCAGGAATGAAGGAGAAGCCCTGTTCTATAGGTTCACATTGAGGGATACAAACTCCCAGTACCTACAGCTGTACATACCCGAAACTCCCAGTACCTACAGCTGTACATACCCTAGTCTTACAGTACAGAGAACTGTACATACCCTAGACTCCCAGTACCTACAGCTGTACATACCCTAGACTCCCAGTACCTCCAGCTGTACATACCCTAAACTCCCAGTACCTATAGCTGTACATACCCTAGACTCCCAGTACCTCCAGCTGTACATACCCTAAACTCCCAGTCAGACAGCTGTACATACCCTAAACTCCCAGTCAGACAGCTGTACATACCCTAAACTCCCAGTACCTATAGCTGTACATACCCTAGACTTACAGTACAGAGAGCTGTACATACCCTAGACTTACAGTACAGACAGATGTACATACCCTAAACTCCCAGAACCTACAGCTGTACATACCCTAGTCTTACAGTACAGACAGCTGTACATACCCTAGACTCCCAGTACCTATAGCTGTACATACCCTAGACTCCCAGTACCTCCAGCTGTACATACCCTAAACTCCCAGTACCTACAGCTGTACATACCCTAAACTCCCAGTACCTACAGCTGTACATACCCTAAACTCCCAGTACCTACAGCTGTACATACCCTAAACTCCCAGTACCTACAGCTGTGCATACCCTAAACTCCCAGTACCTCCAGCTGTACATACCCTAAACTCCCAGAACCTACAGCTGTACATACCCTAGTCTTACAGTACAGACAGCTGTACATACCCTAAACTCCCAGAACCTACAGCTGTACATACCCTAGTATTACAGTACAGACAGCTGTACATACCCTAAACTCCCAGTACCTACAGCTGTACATACCCTAAACTCCCAGAACCTACAGCTGTACATACCCTAGACTCCCAGTACCTACAGCTGTACATACCCTAGTCTTACAGTACAGACAGATGTACATACCCTAGTCTCCCAGTACCTACAGCTGTTCATACCCTAAACTCCCAGTACCTACAGCTGTGCATACCCTAAACTCCCAGTCAGACAGCTGTACATACCCTAAACTCCCAGTACCTACAGCTGTGCATACCCTAAACTCCCAGTACCTACAGCTGTGCATACCCTAAACTCCCAGTACCTATAGCTGTACATACCCTAGTCTTACAGTACAGACAGCTGTACATACCTTAGACATCTGGTACATACAAAACACTAATGCACATGAGGACACTACCTACTCTTGAGTTTGTGCACAGATATAATGGAACAACAAATATGTCACAGTTACTGAATATATAAAAGCTCATTCAAAACATTACTGTGTGATGTTTCTTTAAGACTCGGTTCACCTGTTTATATGTAGAGAGAGAGAGAGAACACAACATAATGGGACGGATTCCTTGGTTTCAGACATGCACGCAGGGACACATGCTCTGATCATAATGCTGGGATGCATTATGTTGGTAACAGTAGCTTCCTGATTCCCACGACACAATAACCTCAGGAACAAGTTCAATACCAACAAACTGAAACCCTGAACCAATTTCTCCTCTGTTTCATTAATACCTAAACAAAATGCAGAACAGCATAGTGCATCAGTTTAAGACTATGATTTGGAATGGAAGAGAATCACATAATTGAATTCGGGGTAAATTCGTTTCTATGGACCGGTGTCGTAACTGCAAGCTGGGCGGAGCGACAAGCGGGAAGCAACAAATATTCATACAGGAAGTAGACGAACGTTCGCACAGGAAACAGGAAGTAGTCAACGACAACAAGGCCAACTCACCAGTCATGTCAGGAGGGAATGCAGCGAAGGGTTCTGAAAGAAAGAGAAAGACTAAATTGTATTGAATAGGCAATGCCATTCTGATCAACATACTACAGTATACTACTACAATATAGGCTACATTATATGGTACAGCAACAAAATAAACTCAAATTGGACATCATTTTAGGAATGTATTCCTTTTTCTGGTTGGCAGTTACTGAAGGTGAGACAGAGTGGAAGGTGAGACCTGGAGAGGAAGGTGAGACTGAGAGAGGAAGGTGAGACTGAGAGAGGAAGGTGAGACTTAGAGAGGAAGGTGAGACTGAGGGGAGAGAGGAAGATGAGACTGAGAGGAGAGAGGAAGGTGTCTAGCCCCAGTAGTTTGACTGTTAGACTGAGAGGAGAGAGGAAGATGAGACTGAGAGAAGAGAGGAAGAGAGGAGAACTGAGATTTGCAGCTGTTTAACGGCTGCTGAGAGGAGGAGGAGGAGGAGGAGGAGGAGGAGGAGGAGGACGTCTGATGGAACATATCATAAGGTGTATTTAGAACGAGGGTGGATCTGTGGAATGAATGGGTGGATTACTGAGACAATTATCCAGAGCAGCAGAGACAGGCAGGTGGGTTTCTCTTGGCAGGACTGACTGGGCTGACCGTGTGTTGCTAAAGATGAACTGCATTCATTGATAAGAATGTTCCCGGTCGACTCAGCTGGCTGCGTGAAGGAACACAGCGTGAATCTACTTCATACTGGTGAAAGTCATGAAGGAGAGAGTCAAAATGAAGGAGGGAGTCAAATGGAGGGAGTCAAATGGAGGAGAGAGTCAAAATGAAGGAGGGAGTCAAATGAAGGAGAGAGTCAAAATGAAGGAGGGAGTCAAATGGAGGGAGTCAAATGGAGGAGAGAGTCAAATGAAGGAGGGAGTCAAAATGAAGGAGAGAGTCAAATGAAGGAGAGAGTCAAAATGAAGGAGGGAGTCAAATGAAGGAGAGAGTCAAAATGAAGGAGGGAGTCAAATGGAGGGAGTCAAATGGAGGAGAGAGTCAAATGAAGGAGGGAGTCAAAATGAAGGAGAGAGTCAAATGAAGGAGAGAGTCAAAATGAAGGAGGGAGTCAAATGAAGGAGAGAGTCAAAATGAAGGAGGGAGTCAAATGAAGGAGAGAGTCAAAATGAAGGAGGGAGTCAAATGAAGGAGAGAGTCAAAATGAAGGAGGGAGTCAAATGAAGGAGAGAGTCAAAATGAAGGAGGGAGTCAAATGGAGGGAGTCAAATGGAGGAGAGAGTCAAATGAAGGAGGGAGTCAAAATGAAGGAGGGAGTCAAAATGAAGGAGAGAGTCAAAATGAAGGAGGGAGTCAAATGAAGGAGAGAGTCAAAATGAAGGAGGGAGTCAAATGGAGGAGAGAGTCAAATGAAGGAGAGAGTCAAATGAAGGAGGGAGTCAAAATGAAGGAGAGAGTCAAAATGAAGGAGGGAGTCAAATGAAGGAGAGAGTCAAAATGAAGGAGGGAGTCAAATGAAGGAGAGAGTCAAATGAAGGAGAGAGTCAAATGAAGGAGGGAGTCAAATGAAGGAGAGAGTCAAATGAAGGAGGGAGTCAAAATGAAGGAGAGAGTCAAATGAAGGAGAGAGTCAAAATGAAGGAGAGAGTCAAAATGAAGGAGAGAGTCAAATGAAGGAGAGAGTCAAAATGAAGGAGGGAGTCAAATGAAGGAGAGAGTCAAAATGAAGGAGAGAGTCAAAATGAAGGAGAGAGTCAAATGAAGGAGGGAGTCAAAATGAAGGAGAGAGTCAAATGAAGGAGAGAGTCAAAATGAAGGAGGGAGTCAAATGAAGGAGAGAGTCAAAATAAAGGAGGGAGTCAAATGGAGGAGAGAGTCAAATGAAGGAGGGAGTCAAATGGAGGAGAGAGTCAAATGAAGGAGGGAGTCAAATGGAGGAGAGAGTCAAATGAAGGAGGGAGTCAAATGGAGGAGAGAGTCAAATGAAGGAGGGAGTCAAATGGAGGAGAGAGTCAAATGAAGGAGGGAGTCAAAATGAAGGAGGGAGTCAAATGAAGGAGAGAGTCAAAATAAAGGAGGGAGTCAAATGGAGGAGAGAGTCAAATGAAGGATGGAATCAAATGAAGGAGAGATTCAAATGAAGGAGGGAGTCAAATGGAGGAGGGAGTCAAATGAAGGATGGAATCAAATGAAGGAGAGAGTCAAATGAAGGAGAGTCAAATGAAGGAGGGAGTCAACTGGAGGAGGGAGTCAAATGAAGGATGGAATCAAATGAAGGAGAGAGTCAAATGAAGGAGAGTCAAATGAAGGAGGGAGTCAACTGGAGGAGAGAGTCAAATGAAGAAGAGAGTCAAATGAAGAAGAGAGTCAAATGAAGAAGAGAGTCAAATGAAGGAGGGAGTCAACTGGAGGAGGGAGTCAAAATGAAGGAGAGAGTCAAATGAAGGAGAGTCAAATGAAGGAGGGAGTCAACTGGAGGAGGGAGTCAAAATGAAGGAGAGAGTCAAATGAAGAAGAGAGTCAAATGAAGAAGAGAGTCAAATGAAGGAGGGAGTCAACTGGAGGAGGGAGTCAAAATGAAGGAGAGAGTCAAATGAAGGAGAGTCAAATGAAGGAGGGAGTCAAATGAAGGAGGGAGTCAAATGAAGGAGGGAGTCAAATGAAGGAGAGTCAAATGAAGGAGAGAGTCAAATGAAGGAGGGAGTCAAATGAAGGAGGGAGTCAAATGAAGGAGGGAGTCAAAATGAAGGAGGGAGTCAAATGAAGGAGAGAGTCAAAATGAAGGAGGGAGTCAAATGGAGGAGGGAGTCAAAATGAAGGAGGGAGTCAAATGAAGGAGAGAGTCAAATGAAGGAGAGAGTCAAATGAAGGAGGGAGTCAAATGAAGGAGGGAGTCAAAATGAAGGAGGGAGTCAAATGAAGGAGAGAGTCAAAATGAAGGAGGGAGTCAACTGGAGGAGGGAGTCAAAATGAAGGAGGGAGTCAAATGAAGGAGAGAGTCAAAATGAAGGAGGGAGTCAAATGGAGGAGGGAGTCAAAATGAAGGAGGGAGTCAAATGAAGGAGAGAGTCAAATGAAGGAGGGAGTCAAATGAAGGAGGGAGTCAAAATGAAGGAGGGAGTCAAAATGAAGGAGGGAGTCAAAATGAAGGAGGGAGTCAAATGAAGGAGGGAGTCAAATGAAGGAGGGAGTCAAATGGGGGAGAGAGTCAAATGGAGGAGGGAGTCAAATGAAGGAGAGAGTCAAATGGAGGAGGGAGTCAAATGAAGGATGGAATCAAATGAAGGAGAGAGTCAAATGAAGGAGGGAGTCAACTGGAGGAGGGAGTCAAAATGAAGGAGAGAGTCAAATGAAGGAGAGAGTCAAATGAAGGAGGGAGTCAAATGAAAGACAGAGTCAAATGGAGGGAGTCAAATGGAGGAGAGAGTCAAATGAAGGAGGGAGTCAAATGAAGGAGGGAGTCAAATGAAGGAGAGAGTCAAATGAAGGAGAGAGTCAAATGAAGGAGGGAGTCAAATGAAGGAGGGAGTCAAATGGAGGAGAGAGTCAAATGGAGGAGAGAGTCAAATGAAGGACAGGGGACAGACACATCCTAAATGTCTAGGTATATATTTTGATGGTATCCTGATAGGGAGTCTAGTATCTACTGTACTGTGACTGAGAGAGAGTCTAGTATCTACTGTACTGTGACTGAGAGTCTAGTATCTACTGTACTGTGACTGAGAGAGAGTCTAGTATCTACTGTACTGTGACTGAGAGAGAGTCTAGTATCTACTGTACTGTGACTGAGAGTCTAGTATCTACTGTACTGTGACTGAGAGTCTAGTATCTAC
Source organism: Salmo salar (assembly GCF_905237065.1). Lineage (NCBI taxonomy): Eukaryota > Metazoa > Chordata > Actinopteri > Salmoniformes > Salmonidae > Salmo > Salmo salar. The sequence continues at coordinate 25,860 of NW_025547011.1, read as the reverse complement.
TGTACTGTGTCTGAGAGAGAGAGAGTCTAGTATCTACTGTACTGTGTCTGAGAGTCTAGTATCTACTGTACTGTGACTGAGAGGGAGACTAGTATCTACTGTACTGTGTCTGAGAGGGAGTCTAGTATCTACTGTACTGTGACTGAGAGTCTAGTATCTACTGTACTGTGTCTGAGAGGGAGTCTAGTATCTACTGTACTGTGACTGAGAGTCTAGTATCTACTGTACTGTGTCTGAGAGAGAGAGAGAGTCTAGTATCTACTGTACTGTGTCTGAGAGAGAGAGAGTCTAGTATCTACTGTACTGTGACTGAGAGTCTAGTATCTACTGTACTGTGTCTGAGAGTCTAGTATCTACTGTACTGTGACTGAGAGGGAGTCTAGTATCTACTGTACTGTGACTGAGAGTCTAGTATCTACTGTACTGTGACTGAGAGTCTAGTATCTACTGTACTGTGTCTGAGAGAGAGTCTAGTATCTACTGTACTGTGACTGAGAGTCTAGTATCTACTGTACTGTGTCTGAGAGAGAGAGAGTCTAGTATCTACTGTACTGTGACTGAGAGTCTAGTATCTACTGTACTGTGACTGAGAGGGAGTCTAGTATCTACTGTACTGTGTCTGAGAGGGAGTCTAGTATCTACTGTACTGTGACTGAGAGGGAGTCTAGTATCTACTGTACTGTGTCTGAGAGGGAGTCTAGTATCTACTGTACTGTGACTGAGAGTCTAGTATCTACTGTACTGTGTCTGAGAGAGAGAAGTCTAGTATCTACTGTACTGTGACTGAGAGTCTAGTATCTACTGTACTGTGTCTGAGAGTCTAGTATCTACTGTACTGTGACTGAGAGGGGAGTCTAGTATCTACTGTACTGTGACTGAGAGTCTAGTATCTACTGTACTGTGACTGAGAGTCTAGTATCTACTGTACTGTGTCTGAGAGAGAGTCTACTATCTACTGTACTGTGTCTGAGAGAGAGTCTAGTATCTACTGTACTGTGTCTGAGAGGGAGAGTCTAGTATCTACTGTACTGTGTCTGAGATGGAGGGAGTCTAGTATCTACTGTACTGTGACTGAGAGAGAGTCTAGTATCTACTGTACTGTGACTGAGAGAGAGTCTAGTATCTACTGTACTGTGTCTGAGAGAGAGTCTAGTATCTACTGTACTGTGACTGAGAGGCTAGTATCTATTGCACTGTGTCTGAGAGGGAGTCTAGTATCTACTGTACTGTGTCTGAGAGTCTAGTATCTACTGTACTGTGACTGAGAGAGAGTCTAGTATCTACTGTACTGTGACTGAGAGAGAGTCTAGTATCTACTGTACTGTGACTGAGAGTCTAGTATCTACTGTACTGTGACTGAGAGTCTAGTATCTACTGTACTGTGTCTGAGAGAGAGAGAGTCTAGTATCTACTGTACTGTGTCTGAGAGTCTAGTATCTACTGTACTGTGACTGAGAGGGAGTCTAGTATCTACTGTACTGTGTCTGAGAGGGAGTCTAGTATCTACTGTACTGTGACTGAGAGTCTAGTATCTACTGTACTGTGTCTGAGAGGGAGTCTAGTATCTACTGTACTGTGACTGAGAGTCTAGTATCTACTGTACTGTGTCTGAGAGAGAGAGAGAGTCTAGTATCTACTGTACTGTGTCTGAGAGAGAGAGAGTCTAGTATCTACTGTACTGTGACTGAGAGTCTAGTATCTACTGTACTGTGTCTGAGAGTCTAGTATCTACTGTACTGTGACTGAGAGGGAGTCTAGTATCTACTGTACTGTGACTGAGAGTCTAGTATCTACTGTACTGTGACTGAGAGTCTAGTATCTACTGTACTGTGTCTGAGAGGGAGTCTAGTATCTACTGTACTGTGACTGAGAGTCTAGTATCTACTGTACTGTGTCTGAGAGAGAGAGAGTCTAGTATCTACTGTACTGTGACTGAGAGTCTAGTATCTACTGTACTGTGACTGAGAGGGAGTCTAGTATCTACTGTACTGTGACTGAGAGGGAGTCTAGTATCTACTGTACTGTGTCTGAGAGGGAGTCTAGTATCTACTGTACTGTGACTGAGAGTCTAGTATCTACTGTACTGTGTCTGAGAGAGAGAGAGTCTAGTATCTACTGTACTGTGACTGAGAGTCTAGTATCTACTGTACTGTGTCTGAGAGTCTAGTATCTACTGTACTGTGACTGAGAGGGAGTCTAGTATCTACTGTACTGTGACTGAGAGTCTAGTATCTACTGTACTGTGACTGAGAGTCTAGTATCTACTGTACTGTGTCTGAGAGAGAGTCTACTATCTACTGTACTGTGTCTGAGAGAGAGTCTACTATCTACTGTACTGTGTCTGAGAGGGAGAGTCTAGTATCTACTGTACTGTGTCTGAGATGGAGGGAGTCTAGTATCTACTGTACTGTGACTGAGAGAGAGTCTAGTATCTACTGTACTGTGACTGAGAGAGAGTCTAGTATCTACTGTACTGTGTCTGAGAGTCTAGTATCTACTGTACTGTGACTGAGAGAGAGTCTAGTATCTACTGTACTGTGACTGAGAGAGAGTCTAGTATCTACTGTACTGTGTCTGAGAGAGAGTCTAGTATCTACTGTACTGTGACTGAGAGGGGAGTCTAGTATCTACTGTACTGTGACTGAGAGTCTAGTATCTACTGTACTGTGTATGAGAGAGAGAGAGTCTAGTATCTACTGTACTGTGACTGAGAGGGAGTCTAGTATCTACTGTACTGTGACTGAGAGAGAGTCTAGTATCTACTGTACTGTGACTGAGAGTCTAGTATCTACTGTACTGTGATTGAGAGAGAGTCTAGTATCTACTGTACTGTGTCTGAGAGAGAGTCTAGTTTCTACTGTACTGTTTCTGAGAGAGAGTCTAGTATCTACTGTACTGTGACTGAGAGTCTAGTATCTACTGTACTGTGACTGAGAGTCTAGTATCTACTGTACTGTGTCTGAGAGAGAGTCTAGTATCTACTGTACTGTGTCTGAGAGAGAGTCTAGTATCTACTGTACTGTGTCTGAGAGGGAGAGTCTAGTATCTACTGTAATGTGTCTGAGAGGGAGGGAGTCTAGTATCTACTGTACTGTGACTGAGAGAGAGTCTAGTATCTACTGTACTGTGACTGAGAGAGAGTCTAGTATCTACTGTACTGTGTCTGAGAGAGAGTCTAGTATCTACTGTACTGTGACTGAGAGAGAGTCTAGTATCTACTGTACTGTGACTGAGAGTCTAGTATCTACTGTACTGTGTCTGAGAGGGAGAGTCTAGTATCTACAGTACTGTGTCTGAGAGGGAGGGAGTCTAGTATCTACTGTACTGTGACTGAGAGAGAGTCTAGTATCTACTGTACTGTGACTGAGAGAGAGTCTAGTATCTACTGTACTGTGCCTGAGAGAGAGTCTAGTATCTACTGTACTGTGACTGAGAGGGAGTCTAGTATCTACTGTACTGTGACTGAGAGGGAGAGAGTCTAGTATCTACTGTACTGTGACTGAGAGGGAGTCTAGTATCTACTGTACTGTGACTGAGAGTCTAGTATCTACTGTACTGTGTCTGAGAGGGAGAGTCTAGTATCTACTGTACTGTGACTGAGAGTCTAGTATCTGTAATGTGACTGAGAGAGAGTCTAGTATCTACTGTACTGTGACTGAGAGGGAGTCTAGTATCTACTGTACTGTGACTGAGAGAGAGAGTCTAGTATCTACTGTACTGTGACTGAGAGGGAGTCTAGTATCTACTGTACTGTGACTGAGAGAGAGTCTAGTATCTACTGTATTGTGACTGAGAGAGAGTCTAGTATCTACTGTACTGTGATTGAGAGTCTAGTATCTATTGTACTGTGTCTGAGAGTCTAGTATCTACTGTACTGTGTCTGAGAGTCTAGTATCTACTGTACTGTGACTGAGAGAGAGTCTAGTATCTACTGTACTGTGTCTGAGAGAGAGTCTAGTATCTACTGTACTGTGACTGAGAGAGAGTCTAGTATCTACTGTACTGTGTCTGAGAGACAGTCTAGTATCTACTGTACTGTGACTGAGAGGGAGTCTAGTATCTACTGTACTGTGACTGAGAGTCTAGTATCTACTGTACTGTGTCTGAGAGAGAGAGAGTCTAGTATCTACTGTACTGTGACTGAGAGGGAGTCTAGTATCTACTGTACTGTGACTGAGAGAGAGTCTAGTATCTACTGTACTGTGACTGAGAGTCTAGTATCTACTGTACTGTGATTGAGAGAGAGTCTAGTATCTACTGTACTGTGTCTGAGAGAGAGTCTAGTTTCTACTGTACTGTGTCTGAGAGAGAGTCTAGTATCTACTGTATTGTGACTGAGAGATAGTCTAGTATCTACTGTACTGTGTCTGAGAGTCTAGTATCTACTGTACTGTGTCTGAGAGAGAGTCTAGTATCTACTGTACTGTGACTGAGAAAGAGGGAGTCTAGTATCTACTGTACTGTGACTGAGAGTCTAGTATCTACTGTACTGTGTCTGAGAGTCTAGTATCTACTGTACTGTGTCTGAGAGAGAGGGAGTCTAGTATCTACTGTACTGTGACTGAGAGAGAGTCTAGTATCTACTGTACTGTGACAGAGAGAGTCTAGTATCTACTGTACTGTGTCTGAGAGAGAGTCTAGTATCTACTGTACTGTGTCTGAGAAAGAGTCTAATATCTACTGTACTGTGTCTGAGTGAGAGTCTAGTATATACTGTACTGTGACTGAGAGAGAGAGAGAGTCTAGTATCTACTGTACTGTTTCTGAGAGTCTAGTATCTACTGTACTGTGTTTGAGAGGGAGTCTAGTATCTACTGTACTGTGTCTGAGAGGGAGTCTAGTATCTACTGTACTGTGACTGAGAGGGAGTCTAGTATCTACTGTACTGTGTCTGAGAGGGAGAGAGTCTAGTATCTACTGTACTGTGTCTGAGAGAGAGGGAGTCTAGTATCTACTGTACTGTGTCTGAGAGGGAGTCTAGTATCTACTGTACTGTGTCTGAGAGAGAGTCTAGTATCTACTGTACTGTGTCTGAGAGGGAGAGAGTCTAGTATCTACTGTACTGTGTCTGAGAGAGAGGAGTCTAGTATCTACTGTACTGTGTCTGAGAGGGAGTCTAGTATCAACTGTACTGTGTCTGAGAGAGAGTCTAGTATCTACTGTACTGTGACTGAGAGTCTAGTATCTACTGTACTAAATCTGAGAGGGAGAGTCTAGTATCTACTGTACTGTGACTGAGAGTCTAGTATCTGTAATGTGACTGAGAGGGAGTCTAGTATCTACTGTACTGTGACTGAGAGTCTAGTATCTACTGTACTGTGACTGAGAGGGAGAGTCTAGTATCTACTGTACTGTGACTGAGAGTCTAGTATCTGTAATGTGACTGAGAGGGAGTCTTGTATCTACTGTACTGTGACTGAGAGTCTAGTATCTACTGTACTGTGTCTGAGAGGGAGAGTCTAGTATCTACTGTACTGTGACTGAGAGTCTAGTATCTGTAATGTGACTGAGAGAGAGTCTAGTATCTACTGTACTGTGACTGAGGGAGTCTAGTATCTACTGTACTGTGACTGAGAGAGAGAGTCTAGTATCTACTGTACTGTGACTGAGAGGGAGTCTAGTATCTACTGTACTGTGTCTGAGAGAGAGTCTAGTATCTACTGTACTGTGTCTGAGAGGGAGTCTAGTATCTACTGTACTGTGTCTGAGAGTCTAGTATCTACTGTACTGTGTCTGAGAGTCTAGTATCTACTGTACTGTGACTGAGAGAGAGTCTAGTATCTACTGTACTGTGTCTGAGAGAGAGTCTAGTATCTACTGTACTGTGACTGAGAGAGAGTCTAGTATCTACTGTACTGTGTCTGAGAGAGAGTCTAGTATCTACTGCACTGTGACTGAGAGGGAGTCTAGTATCTACTGTACTGTGACTGAGAGTCTAGCATCTACTGTACTGTGTCTGAGAGAGAGAGAGTCTAGTATCTACTGTACTGTGACTGAGAGGGAGTCTAGTATCTACTGTACTGTGACTGAGAGGGAGTCTAGTATCTACTGTACTGTGACTGAGAGAGAGTCTAGTATCTACTGTACTGTGACTGAGAGAGAGTCTAGTATCTACTGTACTGTGACTGAGAGAGAGAGTCTAGTATCTACTGTACTGTGTCTGAGAGAGAGTCTAGTATCTACTGTACTGTGTCTGAGAGAGAGTCTAGTTTCTACTGTACTGTGTCTGAGAGAGAGTCTAGTATCTACTGTACTGTGACTGAGAGAGAGTCTAGTATCTACTGTACTGTGTCTGAGAGTATAGTATCTACTGTACTGTGTCTGAGAGAGAGTCTAGTATCTACTGTACTGTGACTGAGAGAGAGGGAGTCTAGTATCTACTGTACTGTGACTGAGAGTCTAGTATCTACTGTACTGTGTCTGAGAGTCTAGTATCTACTGTACTGTGTCTGAGAGAGAGGGAGTCTAGTATCTACTGTACTGTGACTGAGAGAGAGTCTAGTATCTACTGTACTGTGACTGAGAGAAAGTCTAGTATCTACTGTAATGTGACTGAGAGAGAGAGTCTAGTATCTACTGTACTGTTTCTGAGAGAGAGTCTAGTATCTACTGTACTGTGTCTGAGAGAGAGTCTAGTATCTACTGTACTGTGTCTGAGAGAGAGTCTAGTATCTACTGTACTGTGTCTGAGAGAGAGTCTAGTATCTACTGTACTGTGACTGAGAGTCTAGTATCTACTGTACTGTGTCTGAGAGAGAGTCTAGTATCTACTGTACTGTGTCTGAGAGTCTAGTATGTACTGTACTGTGACTGAGAGAGAGTCTAGTATCTACTGTACTGTGTCTGAGAGAGAGGGAGTCTAGTATCTACTGTACTGTGTCTGAGAGAGAGAGAGTCTAGTATCTACTGTACTGTGACTGAGAGAGAGTCTAATATCTACTGTACTGTGTCTGAGAGAGAGTCTAGTATCTACTGTACTGTGACTGAGAGTCTAGTATCTACTGTACTGTGTCTGAGAGTCTAGTATCTACTGTACTGTGACTGAGAGTATAGTATCTACTGTACTGTGTCTGAGAGAGAGTCTAGTATATACTGTACTGTGACTGAGAGTCTAGTATCTACTGTACTGTGTCTGAGAGTCTAGTATCTACTGTACTGTGACTGAGAGGGATTCTAGTATCTACTGTACTGTGACTGAGAATCTAGTATCTACTGTACTGTGACTGAGAGAGAGTCTAGTATCTACTGTACTGTGACTGAGAGTCTAGTATCTATTGTACTGTGTCTGAGAGGGAGTCTAGTATCTACTGTACTGTGTCTGAGAGTCTAGTATCTACTGTACTGTGTCTGAGAGAGAGGGAGTCTAGTATCTACTGTACTGTGACTGAGAGAGAGTCTAGTATCTACTGTACTGTGACAGAGAGAGTCTAGTATCTACTGTACTGTGTCTGAGAGAGAGTCTAGTATCTACTGTACTGTGTCTGAGAAAGAGTCTAGTATCTACTGTACTGTGTCTGAGTGAGAGTCTAGTATATACTGTACTGTGACTGAGAGAGAGAGAGAGTCTAGTATCTACTGTACTGTTTCTGAGAGTCTAGTATCTACTGTACTGTGTTTGAGAGGGAGTCTAGTATCTACTGTACTGTGTCTGAGAGGGAGTCTAGTATCTACTGTACTGTGACTGAGAGTCTAGTATCTACTGTACTGTGTCTGAGAGGGAGAGAGTCTAGTATCTACTGTACTGTGTCTGAGAGAGAGGGAGTCTAGTATCTACTGTACTGTGTCTGAGAGGGAGTCTAGTATCTACTGTACTGTGTCTGAGAGAGAGTCTAGTATCTACTGTACTGTGTCTGAGAGGGAGAGAGTCTAGTATCTACTGTACTGTGTCTGAGAGAGAGGGAGTCTAGTATCTACTGTACTGTGTCTGAGAGGGAGTCTAGTATCAACTGTACTGTGTCTGAGAGAGAGTCTAGTATCTACTGTACTGTGACTGAGAGTCTAGTATCTACTGTACTAAATCTGAGAGGGAGAGTCTAGTATCTACTGTACTGTGACTGAGAGTCTAGTATCTGTAATGTGACTGAGAGGGGAGTCTAGTATCTACTGTACTGTGACTGAGAGTCTAGTATCTACTGTACTGTGACTGAGAGTCTAGTATCTGTAATGTGACTGAGAGAGAGTCTAGTATCTACTGTACTGTGACTGAGAGGGAGAGTCTAGTATCTACTGTACTGTGACTGAGAGTCTAGTATCTGTAATGTGACTGAGAGGGAGTCTAGTATCTACTGTACTGTGACTGAGAGTCTAGTATCTACTGTACTGTGTCTGAGAGGGAGAGTCTAGTATCTACTGTACAGTGACTGAGAGTCTAGTATCTGTAATGTGACTGAGAGAGAGTCTAGTATCTACTGTACTGTGACTGAGGGAGTCTAGAATCTACTGTACTGTGACTGAGAGAGAGAGTCTAGTATCTACTGTACTGTGACTGAGAGGGAGTCTAGTATCTACTGTACTGTGTCTGAGAGGGAGTCTAGTATCTACTGTACTGTGTCTGAGAGTCTAGTATCTACTGTACTGTGTCTGAGAGTCTAGTATCTACTGTACTGTGACTGAGAGAGAGTCTAGTATCTACTGTACTGTGTCTGAGAGAGAGTCTAGTATCTACTGTACTGTGACTGAGAGAGATTCTAGTATCTACTGTACTGTGTCTGAGAGAGAGTCTAGTATCTACTGTACTGTGACTGAGAGGGAGTCTAGTATCTACTGTACTGTGACTGAGAGTCTAGTATCTACTGTACTGTGTCTGAGAGAGAGAGAGTCTAGTATCTAATGTACTGTGACTGAGAGGGAGTCTAGTATCTACTGTACTGTGACTGAGAGGGAGTCTAGTATCTACTGTACTGTGACTGAGAGAGAGTCTAGTATCTACTGTACTGTGACTGAGAGAGAGTCTAGTATCTACTGTACTGTGACTGAGAGAGAGAGTCTAGTATCTACTGTACTGTGTCTGAGAGAGAGTCTAGTATCTACTGTACTGTGTCTGAGAGAGAGTCTAGTTTCTACTGTACTGTGTCTGAGAGAGAGTCTAGTATCTACTGTACTGTGACTGAGAGAGAGTCTAGTATCTACTGTACTGTGTCTGAGAGTATAGTATCTACTGTACTGTGTCTGAGAGAGAGTCTAGTATCTACTGTACTGTGACTGAGAGAGAGGGAGTCTAGTATCTACTGTACTGTGACTGAGAGTCTAGTATCTACTGTACTGTGTCTGAGAGTCTAGTATCTACTGTACTGTGTCTGAGAGAGAGGGAGTCTAGTATCTACTGTACTGTGACTGAGAGAGAGTCTAGTATCTACTGTACTGTGACTGAGAGAAAGTCTAGTATCTACTGTACTGTGACTGAGAGAGAGAGTCTAGTATCTACTGTACTGTGTCTGAGAGAGAGTCTAGTATCTACTGTACTGTGTCTGAGAGAGAGTCTAGTATCTACTGTACTGTGTCTGAGAGAGAGTCTAGTATCTACTGTACTGTGTCTGAGAGAGAGTCTAGTATCTACTGTACTGTGACTGAGAGTCTAGTATCTACTGTACTGTGTCTGAGAGAGAGTCTAGTGTCTACTGTACTGTGTCTGAGAGTCTAGTATGTACTGTACTGTGAATGAGAGAGAGTCTAGTATCTACTGTACTGTGTCTGAGAGAGAGGGAGTCTAGTATCTACTGTACTGTGTCTGAGAGAGAGAGAGTCTAGTATCTACTGTACTGTGACTGAGAGAGAGTCTAATATCTACTGTACTGTGTCTGAGAGAGAGTCTAGTATCTACTGTACTGTGACTGAGAGTCTAGTATCTACTGTACTGTGTCTGAGAGTCTAGTATCTACTGTACTGTGACTGAGAGTATAGTATCTACTGTACTGTGTCTGAGAGAGAGTCTAGTATATACTGTACTGTGACTGAGAGTCTAGTATCTACTGTACTGTGTCTGAGAGTCTAGTATCTACTGTACTGTGACTGAGAGGGATTCTAGTATCTACTGTACTGTGACTGAGACTCTAGTATCTACTGTACTGTGACTGAGAGAGAGTCTAGTATCTACTGTACTGTGACTGAGAGTCTAGTATCTATTGTACTGTGTCTGAGAGGGAGTCTAGTATCTACTGTACTGTGTCTGAGAGTCTAGTATCTACTGTACTTTGTCTGAGAGTCTAGTATCTACTGTACTGTGTCTGAGAGTCTAGTATCTACTGTACTGTGTCTGAGAGTCTAGTATCTACTGTACTGTGTCTGAGAGAGAGGGAGTCTAGTATCTACTGTACTGTGACTGAGAGAGAGTCTAGTATCTACTGTACTGTGACTGAGAGAGAGGGAGTCTAGTATCTACTGTACTGTGACTGAGAGTCTAGTATCTACTGTACTGTGTCTGAGAGTCTAGTATCTACTGTACTGTGTCTGAGAGAGAGGGAGTCTAGTATCTACTGTACTGTGACTGAGAGAGAGTCTAGTATCTACTGTACTGTGACTGAGAGAAAGTCTAGTATCTACTGTACTGTGACTGAGAGAGAGAGTCTAGTATCTACTGTACTGTGTCTGAGAGAGAGTCTAGTATCTACTGTACTGTGTCTGAGAGAGAGTCTAGTATCTACTGTACTGTGTCTGAGAGAGAGTCTAGTATCTACTGTACTGTGACTGAGAGTCTAGTATCTACTGTACTGTGTCTGAGAGAGAGTCTAGTATCTACTGTACTGTGTCTGAGAGTCTAGTATGTACTGTACTGTGACTGAGAGAGAGTCTAGTATCTACTGTACTGTGTCTGAGAGAGAGGGAGTCTAGTATCTACTGTACTGTGTCTGAGAGAGAGAGAGTCTAGTATCTACTGTACTGTGACTGAGAGAGAGTCTAATATCTACTGTACTGTGTCTGAGAGAGAGTCTAGTATCTACTGTACTGTGACTGAGAGTCTAGTATCTACTGTACTGTGTCTGAGAGTCTAGTATCTACTGTACTGTGACTGAGAGTATAGTATCTACTGTACTGTGTCTGAGAGAGAGTCTAGTATATACTGTACTGTGACTGAGAGTCTAGTATCTACTGTACTGTGTCTGAGAGTCTAGTATCTACTGTACTGTGACTGAGAGGGATTCTAGTATCTACTGTACTGTGACTGAGACTCTAGTATCTACTGTACTGTGACTGAGAGAGAGTCTAGTATCTACTGTACTGTGACTGAGAGTCTAGTATCTATTGTACTGTGTCTGAGAGGGAGTCTAGTATCTACTGTACTGTGTCTGAGAGAGAGTCTAGTATCTACTGTACTGTGTCTGAGAGAGAGGGAGTCTAGTATCTACTGTACTGTGACTGAGAGAGAGTCTAGTATCTACTGTACTGTGACAGAGAGAGTCTAGTATCTACTGTACTGTGTCTGAGAGAGAGTCTAGTATCTACTGTACTGTGTCTGAGAAAGAGTCTAGTATCTACTGTACTGTGTCTGAGTGAGAGTCTAGTATATACTGTACTGTGACTGAGAGAGAGAGAGTCTAGTATCTACTGTACTGTTTCTGAGAGTCTAGTATCTACTGTACTGTGTTTGAGAGGGAGTCTAGTATCTACTGTACTGTGTCTGAGAGGGAGTCTAGTATCTACTGTACTGTGACTGAGAGTCTAGTATCTACTGTACTGTGTCTGAGAGGGAGAGAGTCTAGTATCTACTGTACTGTGTCTGAGAGAGAGGGAGTCTAGTATCTAATGTACTGTGTCTGAGAGGGAGTCTAGTATCTACTGTACTGTGTCTGAGAGAGAGTCTAGTATCTACTGTACTGTGTCTGAGAGGGAGAGAGTCTAGTATCTACTGTACTGTGTCTGAGAGAGAGGGAGTCTAGTATCTACTGTACTGTGTCTGAGAGGGAGTCTAGTATCAACTGTACTGTGTCTGAGAGAGAGTCTAGTATCTACTGTACTGTGACTGAGAGTCTAGTATCTACTGTACTAAATCTGAGAGGGAGAGTCTAGTATCTACTGTACTGTGACTGAGAGTCTAGTATCTGTAATGTGACTGAGAGGGAGTCTAGTATCTACTGTACTGTGACTGAGAGTCTAGTATCTACTGTACTGTGACTGAGAGTCTAGTATCTGTAATGTGACTGAGAGAGAGTCTAGTATCTACTGTACTGTGACTGAGAGGGAGAGTCTAGTATCTACTGTACTGTGACTGAGAGTCTAGTATCTGTAATGTGACTGAGAGGGAGTCTAGTATCTACTGTACTGTGACTGAGAGTCTAGTATCTACTGTACTGTGTCTGAGAGGGAGAGTCTAGTATCTACTGTACTGTGACTGAGAGTCTAGTATCTGTAATGTGACTGAGAGAGAGTCTAGTATCTACTGTACTGTGACTGAGGGAGTCTAGAATCTACTGTACTGTGACTGAGAGAGAGAGTCTAGTATCTACTGTACTGTGACTGAGAGGGAGTCTAGTATCTACTGTACTGTGTCTGAGAGGGAGTCTAGTATCTACTGTACTGTGTCTGAGAGTCTAGTATCTACTGTACTGTGTCTGAGAGTCTAGTATCTACTGTACTGTGACTGAGAGAGAGAGTCTAGTATCTACTGTACTGTGTCTGAGAGAGAGTCTAGTATCTACTGTACTGTGACTGAGAGAGATTCTAGTATCTACTGTACTGTGACTGAGAGTCTAGTATCTACTGTACTGTGACTGAGAGTCTAGTATCTACTGTACTGTGTCTGAGAGGGAGTCTAGTATCTACTGTACTGTGACTGAGAGTCTAGTATCTACTGTACTGTGTCTGAGAGAGAGAGAGTCTAGTATCTACTGTACTGTGACTGAGAGTCTAGTATCTACTGTACTGTGACTGAGAGGGAGTCTAGTATCTACTGTACTGTGACTGAGAGTCTAGTATCTACTGTACTGTGACTGAGAGTCTAGTATCTACTGTACTGTGTCTGAGAGGGAGTCTAGTATCTACTGTACTGTGACTGAGAGTCTAGTATCTACTGTACTGTGTCTGAGAGAGAGAGAGTCTAGTATCTACTGTACTGTGACTGAGAGTCTAGTATCTACTGTACTGTGACTGAGAGGGAGTCTAGTATCTACTGTACTGTGACTGAGAGGGAGTCTAGTATCTACTGTACTGTGTCTGAGAGGGAGTCTAGTATCTACTGTACTGTGACTGAGAGTCTAGTATCTACTGTACTGTGTCTGAGAGAGAGAGAGTCTAGTATCTACTGTACTGTGACTGAGAGTCTAGTATCTACTGTACTGTGTCTGAGAGTCTAGTATCTACTGTACTGTGACTGAGAGGGAGTCTAGTATCTACTGTACTGTGACTGAGAGTCTAGTATCTACTGTACTGTGACTGAGAGTCTAGTATCTACTGTACTGTGTCTGAGAGAGAGTCTACTATCTACTGTACTGTGTCTGAGAGAGAGTCTACTATCTACTGTACTGTGTCTGAGAGGGAGAGTCTAGTATCTACTGTACTGTGTCTGAGATGGAGGGAGTCTAGTATCTACTGTACTGTGACTGAGAGAGAGTCTAGTATCTACTGTACTGTGACTGAGAGAGAGTCTAGTATCTACTGTACTGTGTCTGAGAGTCTAGTATCTACTGTACTGTGACTGAGAGAGAGTCTAGTATCTACTGTACTGTGACTGAGAGAGAGTCTAGTATCTACTGTACTGTGTCTGAGAGAGAGTCTAGTATCTACTGTACTGTGACTGAGAGGGAGTCTAGTATCTACTGTACTGTGACTGAGAGTCTAGTATCTACTGTACTGTGTATGAGAGAGAGAGAGTCTAGTATCTACTGTACTGTGACTGAGAGGGAGTCTAGTATCTACTGTACTGTGACTGAGAGAGAGTCTAGTATCTACTGTACTGTGACTGAGAGTCTAGTATCTACTGTACTGTGATTGAGAGAGAGTCTAGTATCTACTGTACTGTGTCTGAGAGAGAGTCTAGTTTCTACTGTACTGTTTCTGAGAGAGAGTCTAGTATCTACTGTACTGTGACTGAGAGTCTAGTATCTACTGTACTGTGACTGAGAGTCTAGTATCTACTGTACTGTGTCTGAGAGAGAGTCTAGTATCTACTGTACTGTGTCTGAGAGAGAGTCTAGTATCTACTGTACTGTGTCTGAGAGGGAGAGTCTAGTATCTACTGTAATGTGTCTGAGAGGGAGGGAGTCTAGTATCTACTGTACTGTGACTGAGAGAGAGTCTAGTATCTACTGTACTGTGACTGAGAGAGAGTCTAGTATCTACTGTACTGTGTCTGAGAGAGAGTCTAGTATCTACTGTACTGTGACTGAGAGAGAGTCTAGTATCTACTGTACTGTGACTGAGAGTCTAGTATCTACTGTACTGTGTCTGAGAGGGAGAGTCTAGTATCTACAGTACTGTGTCTGAGAGGGAGGGAGTCTAGTATCTACTGTACTGTGACTGAGAGAGAGTCTAGTATCTACTGTACTGTGACTGAGAGAGAGTCTAGTATCTACTGTACTGTGCCTGAGAGAGAGTCTAGTATCTACTGTACTGTGACTGAGAGGGAGTCTAGTATCTACTGTACTGTGACTGAGAGGGAGAGAGTCTAGTATCTACTGTACTGTGACTGAGAGGGAGTCTAGTATCTACTGTACTGTGACTGAGAGTCTAGTATCTACTGTACTGTGTCTGAGAGGGAGAGTCTAGTATCTACTGTACTGTGACTGAGAGTCTAGTATCTGTAATGTGACTGAGAGAGAGTCTAGTATCTACTGTACTGTGACTGAGAGGGAGTCTAGTATCTACTGTACTGTGACTGAGAGAGAGAGTCTAGTATCTACTGTACTGTGACTGAGAGGGAGTCTAGTATCTACTGTACTGTGACTGAGAGAGAGTCTAGTATCTACTGTATTGTGACTGAGAGAGAGTCTAGTATCTACTGTACTGTGATTGAGAGTCTAGTATCTATTGTACTGTGTCTGAGAGTCTAGTATCTACTGTACTGTGTCTGAGAGTCTAGTATCTACTGTACTGTGACTGAGAGAGAGTCTAGTATCTACTGTACTGTGTCTGAGAGAGAGTCTAGTATCTACTGTACTGTGACTGAGAGAGAGTCTAGTATCTACTGTACTGTGTCTGAGAGACAGTCTAGTATCTACTGTACTGTGACTGAGAGGGGAGTCTAGTATCTACTGTACTGTGACTGAGAGTCTAGTATCTACTGTACTGTGTCTGAGAGAGAGAGAGTCTAGTATCTACTGTACTGTGACTGAGAGGGAGTCTAGTATCTACTGTACTGTGACTGAGAGAGAGTCTAGTATCTACTGTACTGTGACTGAGAGTCTAGTATCTACTGTACTGTGATTGAGAGAGAGTCTAGTATCTACTGTACTGTGTCTGAGAGAGAGTCTAGTTTCTACTGTACTGTGTCTGAGAGAGAGTCTAGTATCTACTGTATTGTGACTGAGAGATAGTCTAGTATCTACTGTACTGTGTCTGAGAGTCTAGTATCTACTGTACTGTGTCTGAGAGAGAGTCTAGTATCTACTGTACTGTGACTGAGAAAGAGGGAGTCTAGTATCTACTGTACTGTGACTGAGAGTCTAGTATCTACTGTACTGTGTCTGAGAGTCTAGTATCTACTGTACTGTGTCTGAGAGAGAGGGAGTCTAGTATCTACTGTACTGTGACTGAGAGAGAGTCTAGTATCTACTGTACTGTGACAGAGAGAGTCTAGTATCTACTGTACTGTGTCTGAGAGAGAGTCTAGTATCTACTGTACTGTGTCTGAGAAAGAGTCTAATATCTACTGTACTGTGTCTGAGTGAGAGTCTAGTATATACTGTACTGTGACTGAGAGAGAGAGAGAGTCTAGTATCTACTGTACTGTTTCTGAGAGTCTAGTATCTACTGTACTGTGTTTGAGAGGGAGTCTAGTATCTACTGTACTGTGTCTGAGAGGGAGTCTAGTATCTACTGTACTGTGACTGAGAGGGAGTCTAGTATCTACTGTACTGTGTCTGAGAGGGAGAGAGTCTAGTATCTACTGTACTGTGTCTGAGAGAGAGGGAGTCTAGTATCTACTGTACTGTGTCTGAGAGGGAGTCTAGTATCTACTGTACTGTGTCTGAGAGAGAGTCTAGTATCTACTGTACTGTGTCTGAGAGGGAGAGAGTCTAGTATCTACTGTACTGTGTCTGAGAGAGAGGGAGTCTAGTATCTACTGTACTGTGTCTGAGAGGGAGTCTAGTATCAACTGTACTGTGTCTGAGAGAGAGTCTAGTATCTACTGTACTGTGACTGAGAGTCTAGTATCTACTGTACTAAATCTGAGAGGGAGAGTCTAGTATCTACTGTACTGTGACTGAGAGTCTAGTATCTGTAATGTGACTGAGAGGGAGTCTAGTATCTACTGTACTGTGACTGAGAGTCTAGTATCTACTGTACTGTGACTGAGAGGGAGAGTCTAGTATCTACTGTACTGTGACTGAGAGTCTAGTATCTGTAATGTGACTGAGAGGGAGTCTTGTATCTACTGTACTGTGACTGAGAGTCTAGTATCTACTGTACTGTGTCTGAGAGGGAGAGTCTAGTATCTACTGTACTGTGACTGAGAGTCTAGTATCTGTAATGTGACTGAGAGAGAGTCTAGTATCTACTGTACTGTGACTGAGGGAGTCTAGTATCTACTGTACTGTGACTGAGAGAGAGAGTCTAGTATCTACTGTACTGTGACTGAGAGGGAGTCTAGTATCTACTGTACTGTGTCTGAGAGAGAGTCTAGTATCTACTGTACTGTGTCTGAGAGGGAGTCTAGTATCTACTGTACTGTGTCTGAGAGTCTAGTATCTACTGTACTGTGTCTGAGAGTCTAGTATCTACTGTACTGTGACTGAGAGAGAGTCTAGTATCTACTGTACTGTGTCTGAGAGAGAGTCTAGTATCTACTGTACTGTGACTGAGAGAGAGTCTAGTATCTACTGTACTGTGTCTGAGAGAGAGTCTAGTATCTACTGCACTGTGACTGAGAGGGAGTCTAGTATCTACTGTACTGTGACTGAGAGTCTAGTATCTACTGTACTGTGTCTGAGAGAGAGAGAGTCTAGTATCTACTGTACTGTGACTGAGAGGGAGTCTAGTATCTACTGTACTGTGACTGAGAGGGAGTCTAGTATCTACTGTACTGTGACTGAGAGAGAGTCTAGTATCTACTGTACTGTGACTGAGAGAGAGTCTAGTATCTACTGTACTGTGACTGAGAGAGAGAGTCTAGTATCTACTGTACTGTGTCTGAGAGAGAGTCTAGTATCTACTGTACTGTGTCTGAGAGAGAGTCTAGTTTCTACTGTACTGTGTCTGAGAGAGAGTCTAGTATCTACTGTACTGTGACTGAGAGAGAGTCTAGTATCTACTGTACTGTGTCTGAGAGTATAGTATCTACTGTACTGTGTCTGAGAGAGAGTCTAGTATCTACTGTACTGTGACTGAGAGAGAGGGAGTCTAGTATCTACTGTACTGTGACTGAGAGTCTAGTATCTACTGTACTGTGTCTGAGAGTCTAGTATCTACTGTACTGTGTCTGAGAGAGAGGGAGTCTAGTATCTACTGTACTGTGACTGAGAGAGAGTCTAGTATCTACTGTACTGTGACTGAGAGAAAGTCTAGTATCTACTGTAATGTGACTGAGAGAGAGGTCTAGTATCTACTGTACTGTTTCTGAGAGAGAGTCTAGTATCTACTGTACTGTGTCTGAGAGAGAGTCTAGTATCTACTGTACTGTGTCTGAGAGAGAGTCTAGTATCTACTGTACTGTGTCTGAGAGAGAGTCTAGTATCTACTGTACTGTGACTGAGAGTCTAGTATCTACTGTACTGTGTCTGAGAGAGAGTCTAGTATCTACTGTACTGTGTCTGAGAGTCTAGTATGTACTGTACTGTGACTGAGAGAGAGTCTAGTATCTACTGTACTGTGTCTGAGAGAGAGGGAGTCTAGTATCTACTGTACTGTGTCTGAGAGAGAGAGAGTCTAGTATCTACTGTACTGTGACTGAGAGAGAGTCTAATATCTACTGTACTGTGTCTGAGAGAGAGTCTAGTATCTACTGTACTGTGACTGAGAGTCTAGTATCTACTGTACTGTGTCTGAGAGTCTAGTATCTACTGTACTGTGACTGAGAGTATAGTATCTACTGTACTGTGTCTGAGAGAGAGTCTAGTATATACTGTACTGTGACTGAGAGTCTAGTATCTACTGTACTGTGTCTGAGAGTCTAGTATCTACTGTACTGTGACTGAGAGGGATTCTAGTATCTACTGTACTGTGACTGAGAATCTAGTATCTACTGTACTGTGACTGAGAGAGAGTCTAGTATCTACTGTACTGTGACTGAGAGTCTAGTATCTATTGTACTGTGTCTGAGAGGGAGTCTAGTATCTACTGTACTGTGTCTGAGAGTCTAGTATCTACTGTACTGTGTCTGAGAGAGAGGGAGTCTAGTATCTACTGTACTGTGACTGAGAGAGAGTCTAGTATCTACTGTACTGTGACAGAGAGAGTCTAGTATCTACTGTACTGTGTCTGAGAGAGAGTCTAGTATCTACTGTACTGTGTCTGAGAAAGAGTCTAGTATCTACTGTACTGTGTCTGAGTGAGAGTCTAGTATATACTGTACTGTGACTGAGAGAGAGAGAGAGTCTAGTATCTACTGTACTGTTTCTGAGAGTCTAGTATCTACTGTACTGTGTTTGAGAGGGAGTCTAGTATCTACTGTACTGTGTCTGAGAGGGAGTCTAGTATCTACTGTACTGTGACTGAGAGTCTAGTATCTACTGTACTGTGTCTGAGAGGGAGAGAGTCTAGTATCTACTGTACTGTGTCTGAGAGAGAGGGAGTCTAGTATCTACTGTACTGTGTCTGAGAGGGAGTCTAGTATCTACTGTACTGTGTCTGAGAGAGAGTCTAGTATCTACTGTACTGTGTCTGAGAGGGAGAGAGTCTAGTATCTACTGTACTGTGTCTGAGAGAGAGGGAGTCTAGTATCTACTGTACTGTGTCTGAGAGGGAGTCTAGTATCAACTGTACTGTGTCTGAGAGAGAGTCTAGTATCTACTGTACTGTGACTGAGAGTCTAGTATCTACTGTACTAAATCTGAGAGGGAGAGTCTAGTATCTACTGTACTGTGACTGAGAGTCTAGTATCTGTAATGTGACTGAGAGGGAGTCTAGTATCTACTGTACTGTGACTGAGAGTCTAGTATCTACTGTACTGTGACTGAGAGTCTAGTATCTGTAATGTGACTGAGAGAGAGTCTAGTATCTACTGTACTGTGACTGAGAGGGAGAGTCTAGTATCTACTGTACTGTGACTGAGAGTCTAGTATCTGTAATGTGACTGAGAGGGAGTCTAGTATCTACTGTACTGTGACTGAGAGTCTAGTATCTACTGTACTGTGTCTGAGAGGGAGAGTCTAGTATCTACTGTACAGTGACTGAGAGTCTAGTATCTGTAATGTGACTGAGAGAGAGTCTAGTATCTACTGTACTGTGACTGAGGGAGTCTAGAATCTACTGTACTGTGACTGAGAGAGAGTCTAGTATCTACTGTACTGTGACTGAGAGGGAGTCTAGTATCTACTGTACTGTGTCTGAGAGGGAGTCTAGTATCTACTGTACTGTGTCTGAGAGTCTAGTATCTACTGTACTGTGTCTGAGAGTCTAGTATCTACTGTACTGTGACTGAGAGAGAGTCTAGTATCTACTGTACTGTGTCTGAGAGAGAGTCTAGTATCTACTGTACTGTGACTGAGAGAGATTCTAGTATCTACTGTACTGTGTCTGAGAGAGAGTCTAGTATCTACTGTACTGTGACTGAGAGGGAGTCTAGTATCTACTGTACTGTGACTGAGAGTCTAGTATCTACTGTACTGTGTCTGAGAGAGAGAGAGTCTAGTATCTAATGTACTGTGACTGAGAGGGAGTCTAGTATCTACTGTACTGTGACTGAGAGGGAGTCTAGTATCTACTGTACTGTGACTGAGAGAGAGTCTAGTATCTACTGTACTGTGACTGAGAGAGAGTCTAGTATCTACTGTACTGTGACTGAGAGAGAGAGTCTAGTATCTACTGTACTGTGTCTGAGAGAGAGTCTAGTATCTACTGTACTGTGTCTGAGAGAGAGTCTAGTTTCTACTGTACTGTGTCTGAGAGAGAGTCTAGTATCTACTGTACTGTGACTGAGAGAGAGTCTAGTATCTACTGTACTGTGTCTGAGAGTATAGTATCTACTGTACTGTGTCTGAGAGAGAGTCTAGTATCTACTGTACTGTGACTGAGAGAGAGGGAGTCTAGTATCTACTGTACTGTGACTGAGAGTCTAGTATCTACTGTACTGTGTCTGAGAGTCTAGTATCTACTGTACTGTGTCTGAGAGAGAGGGAGTCTAGTATCTACTGTACTGTGACTGAGAGAGAGTCTAGTATCTACTGTACTGTGACTGAGAGAAAGTCTAGTATCTACTGTACTGTGACTGAGAGAGAGAGTCTAGTATCTACTGTACTGTGTCTGAGAGAGAGTCTAGTATCTACTGTACTGTGTCTGAGAGAGAGTCTAGTATCTACTGTACTGTGTCTGAGAGAGAGTCTAGTATCTACTGTACTGTGTCTGAGAGAGAGTCTAGTATCTACTGTACTGTGACTGAGAGTCTAGTATCTACTGTACTGTGTCTGAGAGAGAGTCTAGTGTCTACTGTACTGTGTCTGAGAGTCTAGTATGTACTGTACTGTGAATGAGAGAGAGTCTAGTATCTACTGTACTGTGTCTGAGAGAGAGGGAGTCTAGTATCTACTGTACTGTGTCTGAGAGAGAGAGAGTCTAGTATCTACTGTACTGTGACTGAGAGAGAGTCTAATATCTACTGTACTGTGTCTGAGAGAGAGTCTAGTATCTACTGTACTGTGACTGAGAGTCTAGTATCTACTGTACTGTGTCTGAGAGTCTAGTATCTACTGTACTGTGACTGAGAGTATAGTATCTACTGTACTGTGTCTGAGAGAGAGTCTAGTATATACTGTACTGTGACTGAGAGTCTAGTATCTACTGTACTGTGTCTGAGAGTCTAGTATCTACTGTACTGTGACTGAGAGGGATTCTAGTATCTACTGTACTGTGACTGAGACTCTAGTATCTACTGTACTGTGACTGAGAGAGAGTCTAGTATCTACTGTACTGTGACTGAGAGTCTAGTATCTATTGTACTGTGTCTGAGAGGGAGTCTAGTATCTACTGTACTGTGTCTGAGAGTCTAGTATCTACTGTACTTTGTCTGAGAGTCTAGTATCTACTGTACTGTGTCTGAGAGTCTAGTATCTACTGTACTGTGTCTGAGAGTCTAGTATCTACTGTACTGTGTCTGAGAGAGAGGGAGTCTAGTATCTACTGTACTGTGACTGAGAGAGAGTCTAGTATCTACTGTACTGTGACTGAGAGAGAGGGAGTCTAGTATCTACTGTACTGTGACTGAGAGTCTAGTATCTACTGTACTGTGTCTGAGAGTCTAGTATCTACTGTACTGTGTCTGAGAGAGAGGGAGTCTAGTATCTACTGTACTGTGACTGAGAGAGAGTCTAGTATCTACTGTACTGTGACTGAGAGAAAGTCTAGTATCTACTGTACTGTGACTGAGAGAGAGAGTCTAGTATCTACTGTACTGTGTCTGAGAGAGAGTCTAGTATCTACTGTACTGTGTCTGAGAGAGAGTCTAGTATCTACTGTACTGTGTCTGAGAGAGAGTCTAGTATCTACTGTACTGTGACTGAGAGTCTAGTATCTACTGTACTGTGTCTGAGAGAGAGTCTAGTATCTACTGTACTGTGTCTGAGAGTCTAGTATGTACTGTACTGTGACTGAGAGAGAGTCTAGTATCTACTGTACTGTGTCTGAGAGAGAGGGAGTCTAGTATCTACTGTACTGTGTCTGAGAGAGAGAGAGTCTAGTATCTACTGTACTGTGACTGAGAGAGAGTCTAATATCTACTGTACTGTGTCTGAGAGAGAGTCTAGTATCTACTGTACTGTGACTGAGAGTCTAGTATCTACTGTACTGTGTCTGAGAGTCTAGTATCTACTGTACTGTGACTGAGAGTATAGTATCTACTGTACTGTGTCTGAGAGAGAGTCTAGTATATACTGTACTGTGACTGAGAGTCTAGTATCTACTGTACTGTGTCTGAGAGTCTAGTATCTACTGTACTGTGACTGAGAGGGATTCTAGTATCTACTGTACTGTGACTGAGACTCTAGTATCTACTGTACTGTGACTGAGAGAGAGTCTAGTATCTACTGTACTGTGACTGAGAGTCTAGTATCTATTGTACTGTGTCTGAGAGGGAGTCTAGTATCTACTGTACTGTGTCTGAGAGAGAGTCTAGTATCTACTGTACTGTGTCTGAGAGAGAGGGAGTCTAGTATCTACTGTACTGTGACTGAGAGAGAGTCTAGTATCTACTGTACTGTGACAGAGAGAGTCTAGTATCTACTGTACTGTGTCTGAGAGAGAGTCTAGTATCTACTGTACTGTGTCTGAGAAAGAGTCTAGTATCTACTGTACTGTGTCTGAGTGAGAGTCTAGTATATACTGTACTGTGACTGAGAGAGAGAGAGTCTAGTATCTACTGTACTGTTTCTGAGAGTCTAGTATCTACTGTACTGTGTTTGAGAGGGAGTCTAGTATCTACTGTACTGTGTCTGAGAGGGAGTCTAGTATCTACTGTACTGTGACTGAGAGTCTAGTATCTACTGTACTGTGTCTGAGAGGGAGAGAGTCTAGTATCTACTGTACTGTGTCTGAGAGAGAGGGAGTCTAGTATCTAATGTACTGTGTCTGAGAGGGAGTCTAGTATCTACTGTACTGTGTCTGAGAGAGAGTCTAGTATCTACTGTACTGTGTCTGAGAGGGAGAGAGTCTAGTATCTACTGTACTGTGTCTGAGAGAGAGGGAGTCTAGTATCTACTGTACTGTGTCTGAGAGGGAGTCTAGTATCAACTGTACTGTGTCTGAGAGAGAGTCTAGTATCTACTGTACTGTGACTGAGAGTCTAGTATCTACTGTACTAAATCTGAGAGGGAGAGTCTAGTATCTACTGTACTGTGACTGAGAGTCTAGTATCTGTAATGTGACTGAGAGGGAGTCTAGTATCTACTGTACTGTGACTGAGAGTCTAGTATCTACTGTACTGTGACTGAGAGTCTAGTATCTGTAATGTGACTGAGAGAGAGTCTAGTATCTACTGTACTGTGACTGAGAGGGAGAGTCTAGTATCTACTGTACTGTGACTGAGAGTCTAGTATCTGTAATGTGACTGAGAGGGAGTCTAGTATCTACTGTACTGTGACTGAGAGTCTAGTATCTACTGTACTGTGTCTGAGAGGGGAGAGTCTAGTATCTACTGTACTGTGACTGAGAGTCTAGTATCTGTAATGTGACTGAGAGAGAGTCTAGTATCTACTGTACTGTGACTGAGGGAGTCTAGAATCTACTGTACTGTGACTGAGAGAGAGAGTCTAGTATCTACTGTACTGTGACTGAGAGGGGAGTCTAGTATCTACTGTACTGTGTCTGAGAGGGAGTCTAGTATCTACTGTACTGTGTCTGAGAGTCTAGTATCTACTGTACTGTGTCTGAGAGTCTAGTATCTACTGTACTGTGACTGAGAGAGAGAGTCTAGTATCTACTGTACTGTGTCTGAGAGAGAGTCTAGTATCTACTGTACTGTGACTGAGAGAGATTCTAGTATCTACTGTACTGTGTCTGAGAGAGAGTCTAGTATCTACTGTACTGTGACTGAGAGGGAGTCTAGTATCTACTGTACTGTGACTGAGAGTCTAGTATCTACTGTACTGTGTCTGAGAGAGAGAGAGTCTAGTATCTAATGTACTGTGACTGAGAGGGAGTCTAGTATCTACTGTACTGTGACTGAGAGGGAGTCTAGTATCTACTGTACTGTGACTGAGAGAGAGTCTAGTATCTACTGTACTGTGACTGAGAGAGAGTCTAGTATCTACTGTACTGTGACTGAGAGAGAGAGTCTAGTATCTACTGTACTGTGTCTGAGAGAGAGTCTAGTATCTACTGTACTGTGTCTGAGAGAGAGTCTAGTTTCTACTGTACTGTGTCTGAGAGAGAGTCTAGTATCTACTGTACTGTGACTGAGAGAGAGTCTAGTATCTACTGTACTGTGTCTGAGAGTATAGTATCTACTGTACTGTGTCTGAGAGAGAGTCTAGTATCTACTGTACTGTGACTGAGAGAGAGGGAGTCTAGTATCTACTGTACTGTGACTGAGAGTCTAGTATCTACTGTACTGTGTCTGAGAGTCTAGTATCTACTGTACTGTGTCTGAGAGAGAGGGAGTCTAGTATCTACTGTACTGTGACTGAGAGAGAGTCTAGTATCTACTGTACTGTGACTGAGAGAAAGTCTAGTATCTACTGTACTGTGACTGAGAGAGAGAGTCTAGTATCTACTGTACTGTGTCTGAGAGAGAGTCTAGTATCTACTGTACTGTGTCTGAGAGAGAGTCTAGTATCTACTGTACTGTGTCTGAGAGAGAGTCTAGTATCTACTGTACTGTGTCTGAGAGAGAGTCTAGTATCTACTGTACTGTGACTGAGAGTCTAGTATCTACTGTACTGTGTCTGAGAGAGAGTCTAGTATCTACTGTACTGTGTCTGAGAGTCTAGTATGTACTGTACTGTGACTGAGAGAGAGTCTAGTATCTACTGTACTGTGTCTGAGAGAGAGGAGTCTAGTATCTACTGTACTGTGTCTGAGAGAGAGAGAGTCTAGTATCTACTGTACTGTGACTGAGAGAGAGTCTAATATCTACTGTACTGTGTCTGAGAGAGAGTCTAGTATCTACTGTACTGTGACTGAGAGTCTAGTATCTACTGTACTGTGTCTGAGAGTCTAGTATCTACTGTACTGTGACTGAGAGTATAGTATCTACTGTACTGTGTCTGAGAGAGAGTCTAGTATATACTGTACTGTGACTGAGAGTCTAGTATCTACTGTACTGTGTCTGAGAGTCTAGTATCTACTGTACTGTGACTGAGAGGGATTCTAGTATCTACTGTACTGTGACTGAGACTCTAGTATCTACTGTACTGTGACTGAGAGAGAGTCTAGTATCTACTGTACTGTGACTGAGAGTCTAGTATCTATTGTACTGTGTCTGAGAGGGAGTCTAGTATCTACTGTACTGTGTCTGAGAGTCTAGTATCTACTGTACTTTGTCTGAGAGTCTAGTATCTACTGTACTGTGTCTGAGAGAGTGTCTAGTATCTACTGTACTGTGTCTGAGAGAGTGTCTAGTATCTACTGTACTGTGTCTGAGAGAGAGTCAAGTATCTACTGTACTGTGTCTGAGAGGGAGAGTCTAGTATCTACTGTACTGTGTCTGAGAGGGAGGGAGTCTAGTATCTACTGTACTGTGACTGAGAGAGAGTCTAGTATCTACTGTACTGTGACTGAGAGAGAGTCTAGTATCTACTGTACTGTGACTGAGAGTCTAGTATCTATTGTACTGTGTCTGAGAGGGAGTCTAGTATCTACTGTACTGTGTCTGAGAGTCTAGTATCTACTGTACTGTGTCTGAGAGTCTAGTATCTACTGTACTGTGACTGAGAGAGAGTCTAGTATCTACTGTACTGTGACTGAGAGAGAGTCTAGTATCTACTGTACTGTGTCTGAGAGAGAGTCTAGTATCTACTGTACTGTGACTGAGAGGGAGTCTAGTATCTACTGTACTGTGACTGAGAGTCTAGTATCTACTGTACTGTGTCTGAGAGAGAGAGTCTAGTATCTACTGTACTGTGA